>NC_138292.1:81047500-81060000 GCF_965601325.2 Salmo salar | reverse complement strand
AACCCTAACCTTAACCATTCAGAGTTAATGTCTAACCTTAACCCTAACCTTAACCATTCAGAGTTAATGACTAACCTTAACCCTAACCTTAACCATTCAGAGTTAATGACTAACCTTAACCCTTACCTTAACCATTCAGAGTTAATGTCTAACCTTAACCCTAACCTTAACCATTCAGAGTTCATGTCTAACCTTAACCCTAGCCTTAACCATTCAGAGTTAATACCTAACCTTAACCATTCAGAGTTAATACCTAACCTTAACCATTCAGAGTTCATGTCTAACCTTAACCATTCAGAGTTAATGTCTAACCTTAACCCTAACCGTAACCATTCAGAGTTATTGTCTAACCTTAACCCTAACCTTAACCATTCAGAGTTAATACCTAACCTTAACCATTCAGAGTTAATACCTAACCTTAACCATTCAGAGTTAATGTCTAACCTTAACCCTAACCTTAACCATTCAGAGTTATTGTCTAACCTTACCTATTCAGAGTTAAGGGGGAGGAAGTGTAGGTGATTGATTTGTCAGATCTGCCAGGTCGCAGTTGTAAATGAGAACTTGTTCTCAACTAGCCTACCTGTTTAAATAAAGGTGAAATAAAAAATAAAAAATGCCATTCAGAGTTAATGTCTAAACTTAACCTTGAACACTGTGAAATTTGATGTTTAAGAAACATGGTTGAACGTCTAATTCTGATGTGAGACTGTGAGATCTAGCTGCACACTTTCGTCTTGACTCCGGAGATTTGGTCTTTCTAGTTGGCTAAGATCATGACAGGTCTGACAAATCAATCACCTACACTTCCTCTCCTCCTCTCCTCCTCTCCTCCTCCTCCTCTCCTCCTCTCCTCTCCTCCTCTCCTCTGCCTCTCCTCCTCTCCTCTGCCTCTCCTCCTCTCCTCCTCTCCTCCTCTCCTCCTCTCCTCCTCCTCTCCTCCTCCTCTCCTCCCCTCCTCATCTCCTCCTCCTCTCCTCCTCTCCTCCTCTCCTCCTCCTCTCCTCCTCCTCTCCTCCTCTCCTCCTCCTACTCTCCTCCTCCTCTCCTCCTCTCCTCTGCCTCTCCTCCTCTCCTCCTCCTCTCCTCCTCCTCTCCTCCTCTCCTCATCTCCTCCTCTCCTCCCTCCTCATCTCCTCCTCCTCTCATAATCTCCTCCTTCTCTCCTTCTCTCCTTCTGTCCTCCTCTCCTCATCTCCTCCTTCTCTCCTCCTCTCCTCATCTCCTTGTGTCCTCCTCTCCTCCTCTCTTTCTCTCCTACTCTCCTCCTCTCCTCATCTCCTCCTCTCCTCCTCTCCTTCTGTCCTCCTCTCCTTCTCTCCTCCTCTCCTCATCTCCTCCTCTCCGTCTCTCCTCCTCTCCTCATCTCCTCCTTCTCTCCTCCTCTCCTTCTGGCCTCCTCTCCTCCTCTCCTTCTCTCCTCCTCTCCTCCTCTCCTCCTCTCCTCCTCTCCTCCTCTCCTCCTCTGCTTCTGTCCTGCTCTCCTCCTCTCCTCCTTCTCTCCTCCTCTCCTTCTTTCCTCCTCTCCTCCTCTCCTCATTCTCTCCTCCTCTCCTTCTGTCCTCCTCTCCTCCTCTCCTCCTCTCCTCCTCTCCTCATCTCCTCCTTCTCTCCTCCTCTCCTCCTCTTCTTCTGTCCTCCTCTCCTCCTCTCCTCCTCTCCTCATCTCCTCCTTCTCTCCTCCTCTCCTCCTCTCCTTCTCTCCTTCTCTCCTCCTCTCCTCATCTCCCAATGATCACTCTGACAGAGCTCCAGAGTTCCTCTGTGGAGATGGGAGAAGTTTCCAGAAGGACAACCATCTCTGCAGTATGCCACCAATCAGGCCTTTATGGTAGAGTGGCACAGTACAGAGATATCCTTAATGAAAACCTGCTCCAGAGCTCTGAGGACCTCAGACTGGGGTGAAAGTTCACCTTCCAATAGGACAACAACCCTAAGCACACAGCCAAGATAACGCTGGAGTGGCTTTGGGACAAGTCTCTGAATATCCTTGAGTGGCCCAGCCAGAGCCCGGACTTGAACCCGATCAAACATCTCTGGAGAGACCTGAAAATAGCTGTGCTGCGACGGTTCCCATTCATCTGCAAAGAAGAATGGGAGAAACTTGTAGGGTCATACCCAAGAAGACTTGAGGCTGTAATCGCTGCCAAAGGTGCTTCAACAAAGTACTGAGTAAAGGGTCTGAATACTTATGTAAATGTCATATCTCTGTTTTTTTATTTGTAATACATTTGCAAAGATTTGTAAAAACGTGTTTTTGCTTTGTCTTTATTGGGTATTGTGTGTATATTGATGGGGGGGAGCATTTGAATCCATTTTAGAATAGTCCTGTAACGTAACAACATGTGGAAAATGTCAAGGAATCTTTACTGTCATTTCAGGACTCATCTCCAAACTGAACTCTTATCCATCCATCCCTACCATCCCTCCATCCCTCCCTCCCTCCATCCCTCCCTCCCTCCCTCCCTCCCTCCATCCTCCATCCCTCCCTCCCTCCATCCCTCCATCCCTCCATCCCTCCATCCCTCCATCCCTCCCTCCCTCCCTCCATCCCTCCATCCCTCCATCCCTCCCTCCCTCCATCCCCTCCCTCCATCCCCTCCCTCCCTCCCTCCATCCATCCCATCCCTCCATCCCTCCCCTCCATCCCGCCCTCCATCCCTCCATCCCTCCCTCCATCCCTCCCATCCCTCCCTCCATCCCTCCATCCCTCCATCCCTCCCTCCATCCATCCATCCCTCCATCCCTCCCTCCATCCCTCCATCCCTCCCTCCATCCCTCCATCCCTCCCCTCCATCCCTCCATCCCTCCCTCCATCCCTCCATCCCTCCCTCCCTCCATCCCTCCCTCCATCCCTCCCTCCCTCCCTCCCTCCCTCCATCCCTCCATCCCTCCCTCCATCCCTCCATCCCTCCCTCCATCCCTCCCATCCCTCCATCCCTCCCTCCATCCCTCCCTCCATCCCTCCCTCCATCCCTCCATCCCTCCCCTCCATCCCTCCATCCCTCCAATCCCTCCCTCCCTCCATCCCTCCCTCCATCCCTCCATCCCCTCCCTCCCTCCATCCCTCCATCCATCCCTCCATCCCTCCCTCCCTCCCTCCAGAGGAGATGAGAGGAGAAGGAGGGGAGGAAGAGAGGGGATGGAGAGGAGGGGAGGGGGTGAGAGGAGGAGAGGGATAGAGGGGATGAGAGGAGGGGAGGGAGAGAGGGGATGAGAGGAGGAGAGGGATAGAGAGGATGAGAGGAGGGGAGGGAGAGAGGGATAGAGAGGATGAGAGGAGGGGAGGGAGAGAGGGGATGAGAGGAGGAGAGGGATAGAGGGGATGAGAGGAGGTGATGGAGAGAGGGATAGAGAGGATGAGAGGAGGGGAGGGAGAGAGGGATAGAGAGGATGAGAGGAGGGGAGGGAGAGAGGGGATGAGAGGAGGAGAGGGATAGAGGGGATGAGAGGAGGTGATGGAGAGAGGGATAGAGAGGATGAGAGGAGGGGAGGGAGAGAGGGGATGAGAGGAGGAGAGGGAGAGAGGGGATGAGAGGAGGAGAGGGATAGAGGGGATCGAGAGGAGGGGATGAAAGGAGGGGAGGGAGGTAAGTGGTCAATGTGTTTTTCCTCGTTCTGAGACGTTTTGTCTCCTGTCTCAGCGTGAGTTTCAAAATACATTAACACACAGACTCTTCACCCATTTGTCCAAACAACTACCTCCTCTCCTGAGTCTCCTTTCCCATCCTCCCCTCTGCTCTTCCTTCCTCCCCCTCCTCTCTCTCCTCTACCATCCTCCCCCTCAACTCTCATCCCTCCCCTTCTCCCTTCCTCTCCCCTCCTCCCCCATCTCCTGTCCTCCCTCTTCTCTCCCCATGAGAACGTCTTTTCCGCTTCCATTAGCTATTCCAGCAGCCACATTCTAATATCAATAATGAGAATATATATGATAGAGAAAGAGAGAAAGAGAAAGGACAGAGAGAGAGAGAGAGAGTGAGTGAGAGAGAGAGAGAGAGAGAGTACCTGTATCAACCAGATTGTAGTCTTCCCAGTTCATTTATCTCATTCAAGTCATCATTACTAAAAGCTGTTCAGAGCTCTAGTCTACTGATCACACACACACACACACACACACACCCCACACACACACACCCCAAGAACTCTCCCCTGCTAAGTATCTGAGACTGGCCTCTCTCTCCCCAGGACTTGGTTGGCATTAAAGTTTAAAGAGGTTCAATTTTGTCCGGCCCAGTAATATTATTAGACGGTAGTGTCATTATGTCTCCTTATTGAACAACTGTAGCCTGAATCACTTTCTTCTCATGAGATGGAGAGGCCTCAGGCAGAGGGAAATGCTCTCGATCTCTCTCTCTCTCTCTCTCTTTCTCCTCTTCTGTATGTCTTTTTTTTATCCTCTCTTATTCTGTCTCTTCCTCTCCTCCTCTCTCCTCCTCTCATCCTCTTTCCCCCCTCCTCTCTCCTCCTCTCTCCTCCTCCCTCTTCCTCTCCTCCTCTTCCTCCCCCTCCTTTCTCCTCCTCTCTCTTCCTCTTCCTCCCCCTCCTCTCGCCTCCTCTCTCCCCCTCTCTCTTCCTCTCCTCCTCTTCCTCCTCCCTCTTCCTCTCCTCCTCTTCCTCCCCCCCTTTCTCCTCCTCTCTCCTCCTCTTCCTCCCTCCTCCTCCTCTTCCTCTCCTCCTCTTCCTCATCCCTCTCTCCTGTCCTCCTCTTCCTCCCCCCCTTTCTCCTCCTCTCTCCTCCTCTTCCTCCCCCCTCCTCTCTCCTCCTCCTCTTCCTCTCCTCCTCTTCCTCCTCCCTCTTCCTCTCCTCCTCTTCCTCCCCCCCTTTCTCCTCCTCTTCTCCTCCTCTTCCTCCCCCCTCCTCTCTCCTCATCTCTCCTCCTCCCTCTTCCTCTCCTCCTCTTCCTTCTCCCTCTTCCTCTCCTCCTCTTCCTCCCCCTCCTTTCTCCTCCTCTCTCCTCCTCTTCCTCCCCCCTCCTCTCTCCTCCTCTCTCCTCCCTCTTCCTCTCCTCCTCTTCCTCCCCCCTCCTCTCTCCTCCTCTCTCCTCCTCCCTCTTCCTCTCCTCCTCTTCCTCCCCCCTCCTCTTTCCTCCTCTCTCCTCTTCTCTCCCCCTCTCTCTTCCTCTCCCTCCTCTTCCTCCCCCCTCCTCTCTCCTCATCTCTCCTCCTCCCTCTTCCTCTCCTCCTCTTCCTCCTCCCTCTTCCTCTCTCCTCCTCTCTCCTCCTCCCGCTTCCTCTCCTCCTCTTCCTCCCCCTCCTCTTTCCTCCTCTCTCCTCTTCTCTCCCCCTCTTTCTTCCTCTCCTCCTCTTCCTCCCTCCTCCTCTCCTCCTCTTCCTTCTTCTCTCCTTTCTCTTCTCTTATTCGTTCTCCTCTCTCCTCCTTTCTCTTCTCTCCTTCTCTCTCCCTCTCTCCTTCTCTCTCCCTCCTGCATGGTTTGTCCTTGTCATTATCACTCCATTCGTGGGCTCTCTGCCTGCCAACAACCCAGTCATCTCTGTCTTCTCACCCTCTGTTTCTTTTCACTCTCTCTCTCTCTCTTTCTCTTTACTCTCCTCTTCTCCTTTCCAGTGGTTTCAGTTTTAATGAGCTGAAGTGTTACAGTGTGTGTGTGTGTGTGTGTGTGTGTGTGTGTGTGTGTGTGTGTGTGTGTGTGTGTGTGTGTGTGTGTGTGTGTCGTTGGCAGCGAGCTGCTGTTCCACTAATTAAAGGAGCGATGAGGGTTTATTGAAGGCCAAACAACTCTGGCCTGATCATCAATTATTAACTAGAGACAGAGAACACAGCTGTGGTGACTCACTGTACTGGCTACTGGCTACTGGCTACTGGTTACTGGCTACTGGTTTCTGAGGAATGAACACAGCAGAGGTGATGGAATTTACTGGCTACTGGCTACTGGCTACTGGCTACTGGTTACTGGTTTCTGAGGAATGAACACAGCAGAGGTGATGGACTTTACTGGCTACTGGCTACTGGTTACTGGTTACTGGCTACTGGTTACTGGTTTCTGAGGAATGAACACAGCAGAGGTGATGGAATTTACTGGCTACTGGCTACTGGCTACTGGCTACTGGTTACTGGTTTCTGAGGAATGAACACAGCAGAGGTGATGGACTTTACTGGCTACTGGCTACTGGTTACTGGTTACTGGCTACTGGTTACTGGCTACTGGTTACTGGCTACTGGTTACTGGCTACTGGTTACTGGCTACTGGTTTCTGAGGAATGAACACAGCAGAGGTGATGGACTTTACTGGCTACTGGCTACTGGTTACTGGTTACTGGCTACTGGTTACTGGTTACTGGTTACTGGCTACTGGTTACTGGTTACTGGTTACTGGCTACTGGCTACTGGTTACTGGCTACTGGTTACTGGTTACTGGTTACTGGTTACTGGCTACTGGTTACTGGCTACTGGTTACTGTTTAACTGGCTACTGGCTACTGGCTACTGGTTACTGGTTACTGGTTACTGGCTACTGGCTACTGGTTACTGGCTACTGGTTACTGGCTACTGGTTACTGGCTACTGGCTACTGGTTACTGGCTACTGGCTACTGGCTACTGGCTACTGGTTTCTGAGGAATGAACACAGCAGAGGTGATGGAATTTACTGGCTACTGGCTACTGGTTACTGGTTACTGGCTACTGGTTTCTGAGGAATGAACACAGCAGAGGTGATGGACTTTACTGGCTACTGGCTACTGGTTACTGGTTTCTGAGGAATGAACACAGCAGAGGTGATGGAATTTACTGGCTACTGGCTACTGGTTACTGGTTACTGGTTACTGGTTTCTGAGGAATGAACACAGCAGAGGTGATGGACTTTACTGGCTACTGCTTACTGGCTGCTGGCTACTGGCTACTGGTTACTGGTTACTGGCTACTGGCTACTGGCTACTGGTTACTGGTTTCTGAGGAATGAACACAGCAGAGGTGATGGAATTTACTGGCTACTGGCTACTGGTTACTGGCTACTGGCTACTGGTTTCTGAGGAATGAACACAGCAGAGGTGATGGACTTTACTGGCTACTGGCTACTGGCTACTGGTTACTGGCTACTGGCTACTGGCTACTGGTTACTGAGGAATGAACACAGCAGAGGTGATGGACTTTACTGGTTACTGGCTACTGGTTACTGGTTTCTGAGGAATGAATACAGCAGAGGTGATGGGACTTTACTGGCTACTGGTTACTGGTTTCTGAGGAATGAACACAGCAGAGGTGATGGAATTTACTGGCTACTGGCTACTGGTTACTGGCTACTGGCTACTGGTTTCTGAGGAATGAACACAGCAGAGGTGATGGACTTTACTGGCTACTGGCTACTGGCTACTGGTTACTGGCTACTGGCTACTGGCTACTGGCTACTGGCTACTGGTTACTGAGGAATGAACACAGCAGAGGTGATGGACTTTACTGGTTACTGGTTACTGGCTACTGGTTTCTGAGGAATGAACACAGCAGAGGTGATGGACTTTACTGGTTACTGGCTACTGGTTACTGGTTTCTGAGGAATGAACACAGCAGAGGTGATGGACTTTACTGGTTACTGGCTACTGGTTACTGGTTTCTGAGGAATGAACACAGCAGAGGTGATGGACTTTACTGGTTACTGGTTACTGGCTACTGGTATCTGAGGAATGAACACAGCAGAGGTGATGGACTTTACTGGCTACTGGCTACTGGTTACTGGTTACTGGCTACTGGTTTCTGAGGAATGAACACAGCCGTATACTTGTAGTGAACACAGCAGTGGTGACATAGAGAGAAGAGAGAGCAGACAGAGAACAGAACTACATTACATCATAACACTAATTACCAACCTGTTAACCACGGTAACAACCCTCCTGGCCCCACCCCCTGACCTAAACACCTGGCCAGGTAACCCTACGGGGACGGGGAGTGTGTGTTGCCGTGGCAGCAGACAGCGTTGGCATGGTTTCACCTGGACAGCAGATCATTAGTTTGTATTTAGTCAGCAGCTCCTCTGTTCTCTACCTTCTCATCCATGTACCACCCATCCCTCCTCCTCCTCGTCTCCACCCCCCACACAGATACATATACACTACCTTCTCATCCATGTACCACCCATCCCTCCTCCTCCTCGTCTCCACCCCCACACAGATACATATACACTACCTTCTCCTCCATGTACCACCCTTCCCTCCTCCTCCTCGTCTCCACCCCCACACAGATACATATACACTACCTTCTCCTCCATGTACCACCCATCCCTCCTCCTCCTCATCTCCACCCCCACACAGATACATATACACTACCTTCTCCTCCATGTACCACCCTTCCCTCCTCCTCCTCGTCCTCCACCCCACACACAGATACATATACACTACCTTCTCCTCCATGTACCACCCTTCCCTCCTCCTCCTCGTCTCCACCCCACACAGATACATATACACTACCTTCTCCTCCATGTACCACCCCATCCCTCCTCCTCCTCGTCTCCACCCCCACACAGATACATATACACTACCTTCCTCCTCCTCATGTACCACCCTTCCCTCCTCCTCCTCGTCTCCACCCCCACACAGATACATATACACTACCTTCTCCTCCATGTACCAGCCTTCCCTCCTCCTCCTCGTCTCCACCCCCACACAGATACATATACACTACCTTCTCCTCCATGTACCACCCATCCCTCCTCCTCCTCATCTCCACCCCCACACAGATACATATACACTACCTTCTCCTCCATGTACCACCCTTCCCTCCTCCTCCTCGTCTCCACCCCACACACAGATACATATACACTACCTTCTCCCTCCATGTACCACCCTTCCCTCCTCCTCCTCGTCTCCACCCCACACAGATACATATACACTACCTTCTCCTCCATGTACCACCCATCCCTCCTCCTCCTCGTCTCCACCCCCACACAGATACATATACACTACCTTCTCCTCCATGTACCACCCATCCCTCCTCCTCCTCGTCTCCACCCCCACACAGATACATATACACTACCTTCTCCTCCATGTACCACCCTTCCCTCCTCCTCCTCGTCTCCACCCCCACACAGATACATATACACTACCTTCTCCTCCATGTACCACCCTTCCCTCCTCCTCCTCGTCTCCACCCCCACACACAGATACATATACACTACCTTCTCCTCCATGTACCACCCTTCTCTCCTTGTCCTCGTCTCCACCCCCACACACAGAGACACACACACACACAGAGACACACACACACCTCCCGTGTTACTAGACATGAACAGTTGACAAGCAGAACAGCTTTAGGTAGCAGCACCATCAGTCCCTGACAGAGGCATGACACTTGATGTTAGTAGGAGTACACTGTGTCAGTGATGTCACTTCAATCTCCTGTCACTCTACATGTAGCATTAAGACAATCAACAATGTCTTTATTTGTCAATTACTGTTGATTACAATCTAATCCCAAAGTGACAGTTCATTCTATTCTAGAATATGTCAACATGATTTTTTTTTACATGAATCAAACGTCATATTTGTATCTTTCTCTCTCTCTCTCCCTCTCTTGAGAGCCTGATTCAAGTCTGCCTTCGGCGGCCTTTCTCAATAGCAAGGCTATGCTCACTGAGTCCGTACATAGTCAAAGCTTTCCTTAAGTTTGGGCCAGTCACAGTGGTCAGGTATTCTGCCACTGTGTACTCTCTGTTTAGGGCCAAATAGCATTCTAGTTTGCTCAGTTGTTTTGGTCATTCTTTCCAATGTATCAAGTAATTATCTTTTTGTTTTCTCATGATTTGGTTGGGTCTAATTGTGTTGTTGTCCTGGGGCTCTGTGGGGTGTGTTTGTGAACAGAGCCCAGGACCAGCTTGCTTAGGGGACTCTTCTCCAGGTTCATCTCTCTGTAGGTGATGGCTTTGTTATGGAAGGTTTGGGAATCGCTTCCTTTTAGGTGGTTGTAGAATTTAACAGATCTTTTCCTGGATTTTGATCATTAGTGGGTATCGATCTAATTCTGCTCTGCATGTATTCTTTGGTGTTTTACATTGTACACTGAGGATATTTTTACAGAATTCTGCATGCAGAGTCTCAATTTGGTGTTTGTCTCAATTTGTGAATTCTTGATCATGTATATGTTTTTGCTGTTTGTTCTTTATTATAGAGACAAAAAGATTGGAGAAGTGGTTTACCTATACATCTCCATTTTGGATAGATAATTCTTTGTGTTGTTGTTTGTCGAGTGTTTTCCAATTTTCCAGAAGTGGTTAGATTCTATGGATTCCTCAATTACATTGAGCTGATTTCTGACGTGCTGTTCCTTCCTTTTCCGTAGTGTATTTCTGTATTGTTTTAGTGATTCACCACAGTGAAGGTGTAGACTCAGGTTTTCCGGGTCTCTGTGTTTTTGGTTGGACAGGTTTCTCAATTTCTTTCTTAGATTTTTGCATTCTTCATCAAACCATTTGTCATTGTTGCTCATTTTCTTAGGTTGTCTCTCTTTCTGTCTCTCTCTGTCTCTGTGAGTACTTCTGTCTCTTTCTCTCTCTCTCTCTCTCTCTGTGAGTACTTCTGTCTCTCTCTCTCTCTCTCTCTGTGAGTACTTCTGTCTCTCTCTCTCTCTCTCTCTCTCTCTCTCTGAGTATTTCTATCTCTCTCTTTCTCTCTATCTCTGTGAGTACTTCTGTCTCTCTCTGTGTGTGAGTATTTCTCTCTCTTTTCACTCTCTCTCTCTCTCTCTCTCTCTGTGAGTACCTCTGACTCTCTCTCTTGCTGTGTCTCTCTCTCTCTCACTCTTTCTGTCTTTCTCTGTCTTTCTCTCTCTCTCTGAGTACCTCTCTCTGAGTACCTCTCTTTCTCTCTGAGTACCTCTCTCTTTCTCTCTGAGTACCTCTCTCTCTCTCTCTGAGTACCTCTCTCTTTCTCTCTGAGTACCTCTCTCTTTCTCTCTGAGTACCTCTCTCTTTCTCTCTGAGTACCTCTCTCTTTCTCTCTGAGTACCTCTCTCTTTCTCTCTGAGTACCTATCTCTATCTCTGTGAAAACCTCCGTGTCTCCGTATATTTATCTCTTTCTATTCTCTCTCTCTTTTTTCACACATACACACGACCACACACACACACACACACACACACACAACACACACACACACACACACACACACACACACACACACACAGTAAAACCCGACATGTGTGTGCATTTAAAGTGTGTCCAGTTTTCCGTATTAACCATCGCTAGAGGTCAGGGGTCAGAGAACTAATGCCTTATCACTGATGCACCATGGGTAACCTTATTACTTGACAGTTTAGCGCTGGCACACAAACAAACACGAGTGCGCACAGTACACACCCCCCCCCCCCACACACACACACACACACACACACACACACACACACACACACACACACACACACACACACACACACTGAGAGATTGGTGGAGGTAAACCGATTGCCTCAGGGTATGTTTAACACTGATCACGCCTGGAACCCCAGCGATCGGTTCGGCACACGCCTCACACACTCCTCCTAAACACACACACACGCACAGTCTGTTACTACAGGGCAGTCTGTTAGTCTATAACCAGTCTATAACCAGTCAGTCTTACAACACGTTATTATGTTAATCTATAAACAGTCTGTCTTATTACATGGCAGTCTGTTAGTCTATAACCAATCTATAAACAGTCTGTCTTAATACATGGCAGTCTGATAATCTAAAACCAGTCTGTCTTAATACAGGGCAGTCTGTTAGTCTGTAACCAGTCTGTCTTACTACAGGGCAGTCTGTTAGTCTATAACCAGTCTGTCGTACTACAGGGCAGTCTGTTAGTCTATAACCAGTCTGTCTTACTACAGGGCAGTCTGTTAGTCTATAACCAGTCTGTCTTACTACAGGGCAGTCTGTTTGTCTATAACCAGTCTGTCTTACTATAGGGAAGTCTGTTAGTCTATAACCAGTCTATAACCAGTCTGTCTTACTACAGGGCAGTCTGTTAGTCTATAACCAGTCTATCTTACTACAGGGAAGTCTGTTAGTCTATAACCAGTCTATAACCAGTCTGTCTTACAACACGTTATTATGTTAGTCTATAAACAGTCTGTCTTACTACAGGGAAGTCTGTTAGTCTATAACCAGTCTATAACCAGTCTGTCTTACTACAGGGCGGTCTGTTAG
Organism: Salmo salar; assembly: GCF_965601325.2. Classification (NCBI taxonomy): domain Eukaryota; kingdom Metazoa; phylum Chordata; class Actinopteri; order Salmoniformes; family Salmonidae; genus Salmo; species Salmo salar. The sequence continues at coordinate 81,047,875 of NC_138292.1, read as the reverse complement.
TCTATAACCAGTCTATAACCAGTCTATCTTACTACAGGGCATTCTGTTAGTCTATAACCAGTCTATAACCAGTCTGTCTTACTACAGGGAAGTATGTTAGTCTATAACCAGTCTATAACCAGTCTGTCTTACTACAGGGCAGTCTGTTAGTCTATAACCAGTCTATAACCAGTCTGTCTTACTACAGGGCAGTCTGTTAGTCTATAACCAGTCTATAACCAGTCTGTCTTACTACAGGGCAGTCTGTTAGTCTATAACCAGTCTATAACCAGTCTGTCTTAATACAGGGCAGTCTGTTAGTATATAACCAGTCTATAACCAGTCTGTCTTACTACAGGGCAGTCTGTTAGTCTATAACCAGTCTGTCTTAATACA
>NC_138292.1:81015000-81040000 GCF_965601325.2 Salmo salar | reverse complement strand
AGTGGACAGTAGACAGTAGACAGTAGACAGTAGACAGTAGACAGTAGACAGACAGTAGACAGTAGACAGCAGACAGTAGACAGTAGACAGTAGACAGTAAACAGTAGACAGCAGACAGCAGACAGACAGTAGACAGACAGTAGACAGTAGACAGCAGACAGTAGACAGTAGGCAGTAGACAGTAGGCAGTAGACAGTAGACAGTAGAGAGTAGACAGTAGGCAGACAGTAGACAGACAGTAGACAGTAGACAGTAGACAGTAGACAGACAGTAGACAGTAGACAGCAGACAGTAGACAGTAGACAGTAGACAGTAGACAGCAGACAGTATTCAGTAGGCAGTAGGCAGTAGACAGCAGACAGCAGACAGCAGACAGTAGACAGTAGACAGCAGACAGTAGACAGTAGACAGTAGACAGGCAGTAGACAGTAGACAGACAGTAGACAGTAGGCAGTAGACAGTAGACAGACAGTAGACAGTAGGCAGTAGACAGTAGACAGCAGACAGTAGACAGTAGACAGACAGTAGACAGTAGGCAGTAGACAGTAGGCAGTAGACAGACAGTAGACAGTAGACAGACAGTGGACAGACAGTAGAAAGACAGTGGACAGACAGTAGACAGTAGACAGACAGTAGACAGACAGACAGTAGACAGTAGACAGACAGTAGACAGTAGACAGTAGGCAGACAGTGGACAGACAGTAGACAGACAGTAGACAGTAGACAGAAAGTAGACAGTAGACAGACAGTAGACAGAAAGTAGACAGTAGACAGACAGTAGACAGTAGACAGACAGTAGACAGTAGACAGACAGTAGACAGACAGTAGACAGTAGGCAGTAGACAGACAGTAGACAGACAGTAGATGGTAGACAGACAATAGACAGACAGTAGACAGTAGACAGACAGTAGACAGTAGACAGTAGACAGACAGTAGACAGTAGACATACAGTAGACATAAGACAGTAGACAGACAGTAGAAAGTAGGGAGTAGACAGACAGTAGACCGTAGACAGACAGTAGACAGTAGACGGACAGTAGGCAGTAGAGAGACAGTAGACAGTAGACAGACAGTAGTCAGTAGACAGTAGACAGTAGACAGACAGTAGACAGACAGTAGACAGTAGACAGACAGTAGACAGTAGACAGACAGTAGACAGACAGTAGACAGTAGACAGACAGTAGACAGTAGACAGACAGTAGACAGACAGTAGACAGTAGACAGACAGTAGACAGCAGGCAGTAGACAGACAGTAGACATTAGACAGACAGTAGACAGACAGCAGAGAGTAGACAGTAGACAGACAGTAGACAGACAGTAGACAGTAGACAGACAGTAGACAGTAGACAGTAGACAGACAGTAGACAGACAGTAGACAGTAGAGAGTAGACAGACCGTAGACAGTAGAGAGTAAACAGACAGTAGACAGTAGACAGTAGACAGTAAGCAGTAGACAGACAGTAGACAGTAGGCAGTAGACAGTAGGCAGTAGACAGTAGAGAGACAGTAGACAGTAGACAGTAGACAGGCAGTAGACAGTAGGCAGTAGACAGTAGGCAGTAGACAGACAGTAGACAGTAGACAGGCAGTAGACAGACAGTAGACAGTAGAGAGTAGACAGACAGTAGACAGCAGGCAGTAGACAGACAGTAGACAGTAGACAGACAGTAGACAGACAGTAGACAGTAGACAGACAGTAGACAGTAGACAGACAGTAGACAGACAGTAGACAGCAGACAGTAGACTGTAGACAGTAGAGAGTAGACAGACAGTAGACAGCAGGCAATAGACAGACAGTAGACATTAGACAGACAGTAGACAGACAGTAGAGAGTAGACAGACAGTAGACAGTAGACAGTAGACAGTAGGCAGTAGACAGACAGTAGACAGTAGACAGTAGACAGACAGTAGGCAGTAGACAGTAGACAGACAGTAGACAGTAGGCAGTAGACAGACAGTTGACAGTAGACAGTTGACAGTAGACAGACAGTAGACAGTAGATAGACAGTAGACAGTAGACAGAAAGCAGTAGACAGACAGTAGACAGTAGGCAGTAGACAGACAGTAGACAGTAGACAGAAAGCAGTAGACAGACAGTAGACAGTAGGCAGTAGACAGTAGGCAGTAGACAGTAGAGAGACAGTAGACAGTAGACAGACAGTAGACAGTAGGCAGTAGACAGTAGACAGTAGACAGTAGGCAGTAGACAGACAGTAGACAGTAGACAGTAGACAGACAGTAGACAGTAGTGAGTAGACAGACAGTAGACAGTAGGCAGTAGACAGACAGTAGACAGTAGACAGACAGTAGACAGACAGTAGACAGTAGACAGACAGTAGACAGACAGTAGACAGACTGTAGACAGTAGAGAGTAGACAGACAGTAGACAGCAGGCAATAGACAGACAGTAGACATTAGACAGACAGTAGACAGACAGTAGAGAGTAGACAGACAGTAGACAGTAGACAGTAGACAGTAGGCAGTAGACAGACAGTAGACAGTAGGCAGTAGACAGTAGACAGTAGAGAGACAGTAGACAGTAGACAGTAGACAGACAGTAGGCAGTAGACAGTAGACAGTAGGCAGTAGACATTAGAGAGACAGTAGACAGTAGACAGACAGTAGACAGACAGTAGACAGTAGGCAGTAGACAGTAGACAGTAGACAGACAGTAGACAGTAGGCAGTAGACAGTAGACAGTAGACAGACAGTAGACAGTAGACAGTAGACAGACAGTAGACAGTAGGCAGTAGACAGTAGGCAGTAGACAGACAGTAGACAGTAGACAGACAGTAGACAGTAGACAGTAGGCAGACAGTGGACAGACAGTAGACAGACAGTAGACAGTAGACAGAAAGTAGACAGTAGACAGACAGTAGACAGAAAGTAGACAGTAGACAGACAGTAGACAGTAGACAGACAGTAGACAGTAGACAGACAGTAGACAGTAGACAGACAGTAGACAGACAGTAGACAGTAGGCAGTAGACAGACAGTAGACAGACAGTAGACAGTAGACAGACAGTAGATGGTAGACAGACAGTAGACAGACAGTAGACAGTAGACAGACAGTAGACAGTAGACAGTAGACAGACAGTAGACAGTAGACAGACAGTAGACAGTAGACAGACAGTAGACAGTAGACAGTAGACAGACAGTAGAAAGTAGGGAGTAGACAGACAGTAGACCGTAGACAGACAGTAGACAGTAGACAGACAGTAGGCAGTAGAGAGACAGTAGACAGTAGACAGACAGTAGTCAGTGGACAGTAGACAGTAGACAGACAGTAGACAGTAAACAATAGACAGACAGTAGACAGACAGTAGACAGTAGACAGACAGTAGACAGTAGACAGACAGTAGACAGACAGTAGACAGTAGACAGACAGTAGACAGCAGGCAGTAGACAGACAGTAGACATTAGACAGACAGTAGACAGACAGCAGAGAGTAGACAGTAGACAGACAGTAGACAGACAGTAGACAGTAGACAGACAGTAGACAGTAGACAGTAGACAGTAGACAGACAGTAGACAGTAGAGAGTAGACAGACCGTAGACAGTAGAGAGTAAACAGACAGTAGACAGTAGACAGTAGACAGTAAGCAGTAGACAGACAGTAGACAGTAGGCAGTAGACAGTAGGCAGTAGACAGACAGTAGACAGTAGACAGGCAGTAGACAGACAGTAGACAGTAGAGAGTAGACAGACAGTAGGCAGTAGACATTAGAGAGACAGTAGACAGTAGACAGACAGTAGACAGACAGTAGACAGTAGGCAGTAGACAGTAGACAGTAGACAGTAGACAGTAGACAGACAGTAGACAGTAGGCAGTAGACAGTAGACAGTAGACAGTAGACAGACAGTAGACAGACAGTAGACAGTAGGCAGTAGACAGACAGTAGACAGTAGACAGTAGACAGACAGTAGACAGTAGAGAGTAGACAGTAGACAGACAGTAGGCAGTAGACAGTAGACAGTAGGCAGTAGACATTAGAGAGACAGTAGACAGTAGACAGTAGACAGACAGTAGACAGTAGGCAGTAGACAGACAGTAGACAGTAGGCAGTAGACAGTAGACAGTAGACAGACAGTAGACAGTAGGCAGTAGACAGACAGTAGACAGTAGACAGTAGACAGACAGTAGGCAGTAGACAGACAGTAGACAGTAGGCAGTAGACAGTAGACAGTAGACAGACAGTAGACAGTAGACCGTAGACAGTAGACAGCAGGCAGACAGTAGACAGTAGACAGTAGACAGTAGACAGACAGTAGACAGTAGGCATTAGACAGACAGTAGACAGTAGACAGTAGACAGACAGTAGACAGTAGAGAGTAGATAGACAGTAGACAGTAGGCAGTAGACAGACAGTAGACAGTAGACAGTAGACAGACAGTAGACAGTAGACAGTAGGCAGTAGACAGACAGTAGGCAGTAGACAGTAGACAGTAGGCAGTAGACAGACAGTAGACAGTAGACAGACAGTAGACAGTTGTCACAAGTATCTTCGTCTTCTGACGATAATGCGAAATCGTCATCAGAAAAGGTAGACCAATACGCAGCAGGTGTGCAGTTGTTCATTTTGAACATTTAATTAAATCAACACGAATACAAAAACAACAAACAAGAAAACGAACGATAAACTGACAGTCTGCAAAGCATAGGCTCAACACAGAACCATCACCCACAAATCACACACACAAACACACCCTAATATATGGGACTCTCAATCAAAGGCAGATAGACAACACCTGCCTTCAACTGAGAGTCCCAACCCCAATTAACCAAACATAGAAACACACACACCAGACTAACCATAGAATACAAACACATAGACCATCAACCAAAAACCCGGAAATACTAAATCAAACACCCTTTACACAAACACACCACCCCGAACCACATAAAACAAATACCCTCTGCCACGTCCTGACCAAACTACAAAAACAATTAACCTTATACTGCCAGGACGTGACAGTACCCCCCCCTTAAAGGTGCTACCCCAGAAGCACCTTAATAAAAAATAACCCCAAGCAACACCAAAAAAAATTCCCCTTTTCTAAAGGGAGGGAAGGGAGGGTGGCTGCCGTCAACGACGGCACTGTGCTACATCCCCCCTCCCCAACCCACCTATTTCTGGAGGTGGCTCCGGCTCAGGCCGTTCCAGGCTGTCGGGGCAGTCTGGCAGCTCGGGACAGTCTGGGCAGTCTGGCAGCTCGGGACAGTTTGGCAACTCGGGGCAGTCTGGCAACTCGGGGCAGTCTGGGCAGTCTGGCAACTCGGGACAGTCTGGGCAGTCTGGCAACTCGGGACAGTCTGGGCAGTCTGGCAACTCGGGACAGTCTGGCAACTCGGGACAGTCTGGGCAGTCTGGCAACTCGGGACAGTCTGAGCAGTCTGGCCACTCCGGCAGTTCAGGGCAGTCTGGCCACTCCGGCAGTTCAGCGCAGTCTGACCTCTCTGGCGACTGTTGACTGGCGGGCAGCTCTGACGACTGTTGACTGGCGGGCAGCTCTGACGACTGTTGACTGGCGGGCAGCTCTGGTGACGACTGTTGACTGGCGGGCAGCTCTGGTGACGACTGTTGACTGGCGGGCAGCTCTGGTGACGACTGTTGACTGGCGGGCAGCTCTGGTGACGACTGTTGACTGGCGGGCAGCTCTGGTGACGACTGTTGACTGGCGGGCAGCTCTGGTGACGACTGTTGACTGGCGTGGCTGGGTTGACGCACTTGTAGCCTGGTGCGTGGTGCTGGTACTGGGCTTACCAGATTATGTACACGCACCTCCAGGCTAGTGCGGGGAGCGGGAACAGAACGAGTCGGACTGGGTTGACGCACTTCCGGGTCCGCACGAGAGACAGGAGCTGGAAACCCAGGGCTATGGAGGCGCACAGTCGGTCTCGATCTTACCTCCTGCACAACCCGTCTTGGCTGGATGGAACCAGTAGCCCTGTACGAGCGGGGTGCTCGTACAGGGCAGACTGGGCTGTGCAGGGGCCTGATGGTAGCCGTGCGTAGAGCGGGAGTTGGGTAGCCTGGTCCTCGGAGGCGTACCGGCGACCAGATGCGCTGCGCAGGCATCCTCCTACCAGGCTGGATGCCCGCTCTAGCACGGCACCTGCGAGGGGCTGGAATAACGCGCAGCGGACTGTGCGTGCGTATGGGTGAAATAGTGCGCTCCTCAGCGAAACATAACGCTCTCCACCCCATACACTCCTCCATATAACCACGGGTAGCTGGCTTCCGGCTCTTCTTACGCCTAGCCAAACTACCCGTGTGCCCCCCCCAAAAAAATTATTGGGTGTGCCTCTCGTGCTTCTCCCTCAGCGCGTACTTGGCCTCGTACCACCGCCTCTCTGCCTTGGCTGCCTCAATTTCCCACTGCGGGCGTCGATAATCCCCAGCCTGGTGCCAAGGTCCGGCCCCGTCCAGAACTTCCTCCCAGGTCCACTTCTCCCGCCAGTCCAACTCGAATTCCCTCTGCTCCTTCTTCTGCTGCTTGGTCCTTGAGTGGTGGGTGATTCTGTCACAAGTATCTTCATCTTCTGACGATAATGCGAAATCGTCATCAGAAAAGGTAGACCAATACGCAGCAGGTGTGCAGTTGTTCATTTTGAACATTTAATTAAATCAACACGAATACAAAAACAACAAACAAGAAAACGAACGATAAACTGACAGTCTGCAAAGCATAGGCTCAACATAGAACAATCACCCACAAATCACACACACAAACACACCCTAATATATGGGACTCTCAATCAAAGGCAGATAGACAACACCTGCCTTCAACTGAGAGTCCCAACCCCAATTAACCAAACATAGAAACACACACACCAGACTAACCATAGAATACAAACACATAGACCATCAACCAAAAACCCGGAAATACTAAATCAAACACCCTTTACACAAACACACCACCCCGAACCACATAAAACAAATACCCTCTGCCACGTCCTGACCAAACTACAAAAACAATTAACCTTATACTGGCCAGGACGTGACAACAGTAGGCAGTAGACAGTAGCAGACAGTAGACAGTAGGCAGTAGAAAGACAGTAGACAGTAGGCAGTAGACAGACAGTAGACAGTAGGCAGTAGACAGTAGACAGTAGCAGACAGTAGACAGTAGGCTGTAGACATTAGGCAGAAGGCAGTAGACATTAGGCAGTAGACATGAGGCAGTAGACATTAGGCAGAAGACAGTAGGCAGTAGACATTAGGCAGTAGGTAGTAGACATTAGGCAGTAGACATTAGGCAGTAGACAGTAGGCAGTAGACAGTAGACATTAGGCAGCAGACAGTAGACAGTATATATATATAGGCAGTATATAGGCAGTATATATATATAAACACTACCAGTCAAAAGTTTGGACACTGTCACATCCTGACCAGTAATAGGGGTTATTTGTATTGTAGTTTGGTCAGGACGTGGCAGGGGGGTATTTGTTTTATTTGGTTTGGGGTGGTTGGTTGTTTAGAAGGGTGTTTGATTTATTATTTCTGGGTTTTGGGCTATGTTATATGTTTTGTATTTCTATGTTCATTCTAGTATTAGTATTTCTTTGTTTAGGTCATTGGGTGTTGGACTCTCAACTGGAGGCAGGTGTTTCCTAGTTGCCTCTGATTGAGAGTCCTATATATAGGTATGTGTTTGTGTTGGTAGTTTGTGGGAGATTGTGCTAGGTATAGCTTTTATGCCTTACCGGCCTGTTATTCGTCATTGTGTTTTGTGTACGTGTTTACTTTGGTTTTTCCTTCTTTGCTAATTCAATAAAAGAAGATGAGTGCACATAACCCTGCTGCGTTTTCGTCCGACAATTATTTTTCTTTATCATCTGATGAAGAAGATTGTGACAGAATCTCCCACCAACCAAGGACCAAGCAGCGGGGTAAGGAGCAACGGAACACTAATATGGACTATCGGGAGTTTTGGACATGGGAGCAGATTCTGGCTGGAGAGGGCCCATGGAGGAAGTCGGGTGAAGACCGGGAACGCTACCGGTGAACACGGTTGGCGAGAAAGCCGGAGAGGCAACCCCAATAATTTTTTGGGGGGGGGGCACACGGGTAGTTTGGCTGGGCCAAGGGTGAGCCCTAAGCCAGCTCCCCGTGCTTTTTGGGAAGGACGTATGGAGTGGAGAGCGCCTAGGTATGCGGAAGTATGCACGATCTCGCCCATACGCACGCACAGTCCGGTGCGAGTGATCCCAACCCCTCATAAATCCCGTGCTAGAGTGGGCATCCAGCCTGGTAGGAGGATGCCTGCACAGCGCATCTGGCCACCGGTGCGCCTTCTAGGTCCAGGGTACCCTACGCCCGCTCTACGCACGGCAACCATCAGGCCCCTGCAAATCAAATCAAATCAAATTTATTTATATAGCCCTTCGTACATCAGCTGATATGTCAAAGTGCTGTACAGAAACCCAGCCTAAAACCCCAAACAGCAAGCAATGCATGTGAAAGAAGCACGGTGGCTAGGAAAAACTCCCTAGAAAGGCCAAAAACCTAGGAAGAAACCTAGAGAGGAACCAGGCTATGAGGGGTGGCCAGTCCTCTTCTGGCTGTGCCGGGTGGATATTATAACAGAACATGGTCAAGATGTTAAAATGTTCATAAATGACCAGCATGGTCAAATAATAATAATCATAGTAGTTGTCGAGGGTGCAACAAGCACGTCCGGTGAACAGGACAGGGTTCCATAGCTGCAGGCAGAACAGTTGAAACTGGAGCAGCAGCATGGCCAGGTGGACTGGGGACAGCAAGGAGTCATCATGCCAGGTAGTCCTGAGGCATGGTCCTAGGGCTCAGGTCCTCCGAGAGAAAGAAAGAAAGAGAGAAAGAGAGAATTAGAGAGAGCATATTTAAATTCACACAGGACACCGGATAAGACAAGAGAAATACTCCAGATGTAATAGATTGACCCTAGCCCCCCGACACATAAACTACTGCAGCATAAATACTGGAGGCTGAGACAGGAGGGGTCAGGAGACACTGTGGCCCCAGCCGATGATACCCCCGGACAGGGCCAAACAGGCAGGATATAACCACGCCCACTTTGCCAAAGCACAGCCCCCACACCACTAGAGGGATGTCTCCAACCACCAACTTACCATCCTAAGACAAGGCGGAGTATAGCCCACAAAGATCTCCGCCACGGCACAACCCAAGGGGGGGGGGGGGCCAACCCAGACAGGAAGACCACGTCAGTGACTCAACCCACTCAAGTGACGCACCCCTCCCATGGACGGCATGGAAGAACACCAGTAAGCCAGTGACTCAGCCCAGTTCGCCCTGTACCAGCACTCCGCTCGTACAGGGCTACTAGTTCCATCCAGCCAGGACGGGTTGTGCAGGAGGTGCGATCGAGACCGCCAGTGCTTCTCCACGGCCCGGTATATCCAGTGCCAGCACCACGCACCAGGCCTCCAATACGTCAGCCCAGTCCAACTCAGCCTGTTCCCGCTCCTCGCACTAGCCTTAAAGTACGTGTCTCCAGTCTGGTAGCTCCACTACCAGCCCCACGCATTAGGCTTCCAGTGCATCAGCCCAGTCCTATTCAGCCTGTTCCCGCTCCTCGCACTAGCCTTAAAGTACGTGTCTCCAGTCTGGTAGCTCCACTACCAGCCCCACGCATTAGGCTTCCAGTGCATCAGCCCAGTCCTATTCAGCCTGTTCCCGCTCCTCGCACTAGCCTTAAAGTGCATGTCTCCAGTCTGGTAGCTCCACTACCAGCCCCACGCATTAGGCTTCCAGTGCGTCAGCTCAGTCTCCAGCTTCCGACAACATTGTCCAGTCCAAAGTGTCCGGCAACAGTGTCCAGTCCAGAGTATCCGACAACAGTGTCCAGTCCAGAGTATCCGGCAACAGTGTCCAGTCCAGAGTATCCGACAACAGTGTCCAGTCCGGAACCGAGTGAGTCTGCCTACAGTCCGGAGTCTGCCTACAGTCCGGTAGTTTGTGGGAGATTGTGCTAGGTATAGCTTTTATGCCTTACCGGACTGTTATTCGTCATTGTGTTTTGTGTACGTGTTTATTTTGGTTTTTCCTTCTTTGCCAATTCAATAAAAGAAGATGAGTGCACATAACCCTGCTGCGTTTTGGTCCGACAATGATTTTTCTTTATCATCTGACGAAGAAGATTGTGACAGACACACCTACTCAATCAAGGGTTTTTCTTTATTTTTACTATTTTCTACATTTTAGAGTAATAGTGAAGACATCAACACTATGAAATAACACATATGGAATCATGTAGTAACCAAAAAAGTGTTAAACAAATCAAAATAGATTTGAGATTCTTCAAAAGTAGCCACCCTTTTCCTTGACGACAGCTGCTAAGTGACCCTAAACTTTTGAACGGTAGTATATATATTTACAAAAAAATATATATAAAAAAGTATTTGATCCCCTGCTGATTTTGTACATTTGCCCACTGACAAAGAAATGATCAGTCTATAATTTTAATGGTAGGTATATTTGAACAGTGAGAGACAGAATAACAACAACAAAAATCCTGAAAAACGCATGTCAAAAATGTTATAAAATGATTTACAATTTAATGAGAGAAATAAGTATTTGACCCCTCTGCAAAACATGACTTAGTACTTGGTGGCAAAACCCTTGTTGGCAATCACAGAGGTCAGACGTTTCTTGTAGTTGACCACCAGGTTTGCACACATCTCAGGAGGGATTTTGTCCCACTCCTCTTTGCAGATCTTCTCCAAGTCATTAAGGTTTCGAGGCTGACGTTTGGCAACTCGAACCTTCAGCTCCCTCCACAGATTTTCTATGGGATTAAGGTCTGGAGACTGGCTAGGCCACTCCAGGACCTTAATGTGCTTCGTCTTGAGCCACTCCTTTGTTGCCTTGGCCGTGTGTTTTGGGTCATTGTCATGCTGGAATACCCATCCACGACCCCTTTTCAATGCCCTGGCTGAGGGAAGGAGGTTCTCACCCAATATTTGACGGTACATGGCCCCGTCCATCGTCCCTTTGATGCGGTGAAGTTGTCCTGTCCCCTTAGCAGAAAAACACCCCCAATGCATAATGTTTCCACCTCCATGTTTGACGGTGGGGATGGTGTTCTTGGGGTCATAGGCAGCATTCCTCCTCCTCCATACACGGCGAGTTGAGTTGATGCCAAAGAGCTCCATTTTGGTCTCATCTGACCACAACACTTTCACCCAGTTGTCCTCTGAATCATTCAGATGTTCATTGGCAAACTTCAGACGGGCATGTATATGTGCTTCCTTGAGCAGGGGGACCTTGCGGGCACTGCAGGATTTCAGTCCTTCACGGCGTAGTGTGTTACCAATTGTTTTCTTGGTGACTATGGTCCCAGCTGCCTTGAGATCATTGACAAGATCTTCCTGTGTAGTTCTGGGCTGATTCCTCACCGTTCTCATGATCATTGCAACTCCATGAGGTGAGATCTTGCATGGAGCCCCAGGCCTAGGGAGATTGACAGTTCTTTTGTGTTTCTTCCATTTGCGAATAATCGCACCAACTATTGTCACCTTCTCACCAAGCTGCTTGGTGATGGTCTTGTAGCCCATTCCAGCCTTGTGTAGGTCTACAATCTTGTCCCTGACATCCTTGGGGAGCTCTTTGGTCTTGGCCATGGTGGAGAGTTTGGAATCTGATTGATTGATTGCTTCTGTGGACAGGTGTCTTTTATACAGGTAACAAACTGAGATTAGGAGCACTCCCTTTAAGAGTGTGCTCCTAATCTCAACTCGTTACCTGTATAAAAGACACCTGGGAGCCAGAAATCTTTCTGATTGAGAGGGGGTCAAATACTTATTTCCCTCATTAAAATGCAAATCAATTAATAAAATTTTTGACATGCGTTTTTCTGGATTTTTTTGTTGTTATTCTGTCTCTCACTGTTCAAATAAACCTACCATTACAATTATAGACTGATCATTTCTTTGTCAGTGGGCAAACTTACAAAATGAGCAGGGGATCAAATACTTTTTTCCCTCACTGTATGGGGATTGGAAATGATGCAGACAATTACATTGATGGAAGCTACAATCTATCTGCAATATTAAAGCTGATCTACCCCCCCTTATCATTTGATTTACATGCACAGCGTAACAGGAAGTATCAGTACGATCTAAGCTCCTACAGCAAAAGTGACCTTAAATGATTTTAATAATTTTTAATGAGTAAACAGAAAAACTAACAACAACAACAATAACATAATAATAATAAACAATAAATGAACAATTTAGAAACCATTCCATCGTTCCACTATCTTTTCCCTTTTCCCTCCGTTTTCCATCCCTCTGTCTGTTCCCCTTCCCTCCCCCTCTCCCTCCCCCTCTCTCTCTAATTTAGTCTCTTCACAAGTCCAATTACAGCTCCAATTAGGGCTGATTAAAACAGGCAGATGCAGAGAGGATCTGTGTGTGTCAGTTTCACAGTAAAGTGAGACAGGAGGTGTTAAGTGGTAGGTTTCAGTCTCTGATGATGATCTGATTATCTGAGTGATTCACAGGGGAGAGAAAGACAGAGGGAATATACTCCAGGGAGGAGGGGAGAGGAGAAGAAAGAGGAAAAGAGAGAAAATAAACAAATGGATGATTTAAAATGATATCTGTGGATATGATCAGCTGGCTAATCTGCATGATGACACATATGGAGGAATCATCTAATCTAGTATTATTAGAGAGGAGAGGAGAGGAGAGGAGAGGAGAGGAGAGGAGAGGAGAGGAGAGGAGAGGAGAGGAGAGGAGAGGAGAGGAGAGGGAGGAAAAACACTGAGGAGAAGAGGAGAAAAGGAGAGTAGGAGAAAAGGAGAGGAGAAAAGGAGAGAAGAAGAGAAAAGGAGAAGAAGAGAAAAGGAGAAGAGAAGAGAAAAGGAGAGAAGGAAAGGAGAGTAGAAAGGAGAGGAGGAGAAAAGGAGAGGAGAAAAGGAGAGGAGGAGAAAAGGAGAGGAGGAGAAAAGGAGAAAAGGAGGAGAGAAGAAAAGGAGAGGAGGAGAGGACAGGAGGAGAAATGGAGAAAGGGAGAGGAGGAGAGGAGAAAAGGAGAGGTAAAGAGAAGAGAAGAAAAGGAGAGTAAAACGGAGAGGAGAAAAGGAGAGGAGAAAAGGAGAGGAGGAGAAAAGGAGAAAAGGAGACGAGGAGAAGAGGAGAGGAGAAAAGGAGAGGAGGAGAAAAGGAGAGGAGGAGAGGAGGAGAGGTATATTCTGCCATATACACAGGGGGGAAAGGGAACCAAATGTATCTAGTCTATAGTTTATTCTGCCATATATACAGGGGGGAAAGGATATTTCCTAAACACCCTTCCATAGCAAAACCCTGGCCTAATCGCTGCCATGTGTAATTTTAAAGGCTGTTCCGCCTTCTATTGGGTCCCCAGTGGGACGAGGGGTTAATTGAGCCAGCTGTTCATGGTTCCTATCCACACTGGTGATGATACTGAAGATGAGCTGTCTCTCTGTCTATCTGGCGTTTTCACTCTCTCTCTCTCTCTCTATATATATATAGATAGAGATAGAGAGAGAGAGATAAAGAGGGAGAGGGAGAACACCAGAGAGAGATTCAGAGAGAGAGGGAGAGAGGGACAACACCAGATATCTCTCTCTGGTGTTCTCCCTCTCCCTCTTTATCTCTCTCTCTCTATCTGGCATTCTACCTCTCCCTCTCCCTCTGTGTTGTTCTCTCTATCTGGCGTTCTCCCTCTCCCTCTCTCTTCTCTTTCTCTCTCTTACCATCTCTCACCATATCTATCTATCTATCTATCTATCTATCTATCTATCTATCTATCTATCTATCTATCTATCTATCTATCTATCTATCTATCTATCTATCTATCTATCTATCTATCTATCTATCTATCTATCTATCTATCTATCTATCTATCTATCTATCTATCTATCTATCTATCTATCTATCTATCTATCTATCTATCTATCTATCTATCTATCTATCTATCTATCTATCTCTCTCTCTCTCTCTCTTCTCTCTCTCTCTCTCTCTTCTCTCTCTCTCTCTCACCATGTCAGACATCAGAGATGACAGAAGCAGACGGTGGTATTACATGTGGGCCAATGGGAACACTGTATGAACTACATGTGGGCCAATGGGAACACTGTATGAACTACATGTGGGCCAATGGGAACACTGTATGAACTACACGTGGGCCAATGGGAACACTGTATGAACTACATGTGGGCCAATGGGAACACTGTATGAACTACATGTGGGCCAATAGGAACACTGTCTGAACTACATATGGGCCAATAGGAACACTGTATGAACTACATGTGGGCCAATGGGAACACTGTATGAACTACATGTGGGCCAATGGGAACACTGTATGAACTACATGTGGGCCAATGGGAACACTGTATGAACTACATGTGGGCCAATGGGAACACTGTATGAACTACATATGGGCCAATAGGAACACTGTATGAACTACATATGGGCCAATAGGAACACTGTATGAACTACATGTGGGCCAATAGGAACACTGTATGAACTACATGTGGGCCAATGGGAACACTGTATGAACTACATGTGGGCCAATGGGAACACTGTATGAACTACATGTGGGCCAATGGGAACACTGTATGAACTAAACTTGGCAAAAAAAATGTACGTCCTCTCACTGTCAACTGCGTTTATTTGCAGCAAACTTAAAATGTGTAAATATTTGTATGAACATAACAAGGTTCAACAACTGAGACATAAACTGAACAAGTTCCACAGACATGTCACTAACAGAAATTGAATAATGTGTCCCTGAACAAAAGGGGGTCAAAATCAAAAGTAACAGTCAATATCTGGTGTGGCCACCAGCTGCATTAAATACTGCAGTGCATCTCCTCCTCATGGACTGCACCAGATTTGCCAGTTCTTGCTGTGATATGTTAACCCACTCTTCCACCAAGGCACCTGCAAGTTCCCGGACATTTCTGGGGGGAATGGCCCTAGCCCTCACCCTCCGATCCAACAGGTCCCAGACCTGCTCAATGGGATTGAGATCCGGGCTCTTCGCTGGCCTTGGCAGAACACTGACATTCCTGTCTTGCAGGAAATCACACACAGAACGAGCAGTATGGCTGGTGGCATTTTCATGCTGGAGGGTCATGTCAGGATGAGCCTGCAGGAAGGGTACCACATGAAGGAGGAGGATGTCTTCCCTGTAACACACAGCGTTGAGATTGACAGCAATGACAACAAGCTCAGTCCGATGATGCTGTGACACACCGCCCCAGACCATGACGGACCCTCCACCTCCAATCGATCCCGCTCCAGAGTACAGGCCTCGGTGTAATGCTCATTCCTTTGACGATAAACGTGAATCCGACCATCACTCCTGGTGAGACAAAACCGCGACTCGTCAGTGAAGAGCACTTTTTGCCAGTCCTGTCTGGTCCAGCGACGGTGGGTTTGTACCCATAGGCGACGTTGTTGCCGGTGATGTCTGGTGAGGACCTGCTTTACAACAGGCCTACAAACCCTCAGTCCAGCCTCTCTCAGCCTATTGCGGAGAGTCTGAGCAGTGATGGAGGCATTGTGCGTTCCTGGTGTAACTCGGGCAATTGTTGTCCCGCAGGTGTGATGTTCGGATGTACCGATCCTGTGCAGGTGTTGTTACACATGGTCTGCCACTGCGAGGACGATCAGCTGTCCTTCCTGTCTCCCTGTCTCCCTGTTTTAGGCGTCTCCCTGTTTTAGGCGTCTCACAGTACGGACATTGCAATTTATTGCCCTGGCCACATCTGCAGTCCTCATGCCTCTTTGCAGCATGCCTAAGGCACGTTCACGCAGATGAGCAGGGACCCTGGGCATCTTTCTTTTGCTGTTATTCAGAGTCAGTAGAAAGGCCTCTTTAGTGTCCTAAGTTTTCATAACTGTGACCTTAATTGCCTACCGTCTGTAAGCTGTTAGTGTCTTAACGACCGTTCTACAGGTGCATGTTCATTAATGAATTGTTTATGGTTCATTGAACAAGCATGGGAAACAGTGTTTAAACCCTTTACAATGAAGATCTCGCGACTGATAGAACAATAGAATATATACTGGTCGCTCCTCTCCCTCTGACATCACACACCTGATAGAACAGTGGAGTATGTACTGGTCGCTCCTCTTCCTCTGACATATCACACACCTGATAGAACAGTGGAGTATGTACTGGTCGCTCCTCTCCCTCTGACATATCACACACCTGATAGAACAGTGGAGTATGTACTGGTCGCTCCTCTCCCTCTGACATATCCCACACCTGATAGAACAGCGGAGTATGTACTGGTCGCTCCTCTCCCTCTGACATATCACACACCTGATAGAACAGTGGAGTATGTACTGGTCGCTCCTCTCCCTCTGACATATCACACACCTGATAGAACAGTGGAGTATGTACTGGTCACTCCTCTTCCTCGGACATATCACACACCTGATAGAACAGTGGAGTATGTACTGGTCGCTCCTCTTCCTCTGACATATCACACACCTGATAGAACAGTGGAGTATGTACTGGTCGCTCCTCTCCCTCTGACATATCACACACCTGATAGAACAGTGGAGTATGTACTGGTCACTCCTCTTCCTCGGACATATCACACACCTGATAGAACAGTGGAGTATGTACTGGTCACTCCTCTCCCTCGGACATATCACACACCTGATAGAACAGTGGAGTATGTACTGGTCGCTCCTCTTCCTCTGACAAATCACACACCTGATAGAACAGTGGAGTATGTACTGGTCACTCCTCTTCCTCGGACATATCACACACCTGATAGAACAGTGGAGTATGTACTGGTCACTCCTCTCCGTTTCATTAACAAAACAAAAACAAATGTAGCAGTGACCCTGTTTCCCCTGACGCCAATTTCAGCTTAAAGGTTGCAACATTTTTATAAATTTCCCATAAATCCCAAGTGTTCTAGGAATCCTGGTTGGAAGATTCTGGATTTCCTGCTTCTTCCCTCTTGATTCTGAAAATTTTCCAACCCGGGATTTTGTGAAAACCTGTGAATTTTCGGGAATTTACAGAAATTTTGCAATCTAAACAACTAATCAACTGGTGTTAGACAAAATAAACACAACACATGCATTTGACTCTAGATATTATAGAATTACCGGTTTATAATAAACCACTGTCATACCAATCTTTTGTCATCTTATATAAAAACAAGTGTAGTGGCGATTGCCTATGAAAAGCCACTGATACAGGAGAGAACCATCCATAACGGTCAACGACAACCAGCTTTCCATACGGGTGGCGTTCCCATTTATTGCTCATAAAATCTAAATAGCTCCAGTTCACATATTCCTATAGGTGCAGAGATATGCATTCTGTAAGTATCACGATAAAGGTAAGACCCAGATGCAGACCGTGTCGAAGTAACAATGTTTATTACAGAAACAGGGGCAAAGGTACAGGACGGCAGGCAGGCTCAAGGTCAGGGTCAGGACAGGCAGAGTGGTCGGGCAGGCTCAGGGTTAGGACAGGCAAAGGTCAAATCCAGGAGGATGAAAAATGAGAGACTGGGGAGAAGCAGGAGCTGATACAAAAAAATGGCTGGTTGACTTGACAAACAAGACAAACAGAGAACACAGGGATAAATACACAGGGGATAATGGGGAAGATAGGCGACACCTGGAGGGGGGTGGAGACAATCACAAAGACAGGTGAAACAGATCAGGGTGTGCCAATAAGCTGTATACCCTCTCCTCACCTGGGCTAACCCTTCCTGGTCACCTGTGTTACCTATACACAGTACCAGTCAAAAGATTGGACACACCTACTCATTCCAAGGTTTTTCATTATTGTTACTATTTTCTACATAGCAAAAACTTTTGACAGGTACTGTACATGTGACCGTTGACCCATGACCCTAACATGAAATGCCCTCTAGTGTACAAAACTAGTTTAAATAGCCCTTGCCAGACTCATAAACCGGCCAGTGCGGCTCCTACATGAATAAACCATATGACACTAGACATGAGAGACTCCTACATTAATAAACCATATGACACTAGACATGAGAGACTCCTACATTAATAAACCATATGACACTAGACATGAGAGACTCCTACATTAATAAACCATATGATACTAGACATGAGAGAGACTCCTACATTAATAAACCATATGACACGAGACATGAGAGACTCCTACATTAATAAACCATATGACACTAGACATGGGAGACTCCTACATTAATAAACCATATGACACTAGACATGAGAGACTCCTACATTAATAAACCATATGACACTAGACATGAGAGACTCCTACATTAATAAACCATATGACACTAGACATGAGAGACTCCTACATTAATAAACCATATGACACTAGACATGGGAGAGACTCCTACAGTAATAAACCATATGACACTAGACATGGGAGACTCCTACATTAATAAACCATATGACACTAGACATGAGAGAGACTCCTACATTAATAAACCATATGACACTAGACATGAGAGACTCCTACATTAATAAACCATATGACACTAGACATGAGAGACTCCTACATTAATAAACCATATGACACTAGACATGAGAGACTCCTACATTAATAAACCATATGACACTAGACATGAGAGACTCCTACATTAATAAACCATATGACACTAGACATGGGAGAGACTCCTACATTAATAAACCATATGACACTAGACATGGGAGAGACTCCTACAGTAATAAACCATATGACACTAGACATGGGAGACTCCTACATTAATAAACCATATGACACTAGACATGAGAGACTCCTACATTAATAAACCATATGACACTAGACATGGGAGAGACTCCTACATTAATAAACCATATGACACTAGACATGAGAGACTCCTACATTAATAAACCATATGACACTAGACATGGGAGACTCCTACATTAATAAACCATTTGACACTAGACATGGGAGAGACTTCTATATTAATAAACCATATGACACTAGACATGGGAGACTCCTACATTAATAAACCATTTGACACTAGACATGGGAGAGACTCCTACATTAATAAACCATATGACACTAGACATGGGAGACTCCTACATTAATAAACCATATGACACTAGACATGAGAGACTCCTACATTAATAAACCATTTGACACTAGACATGGGAGAGACTTCTATATTAATAAACCATATGACACTAGACATTATAGACTCCTACATTAATAAACCATATGACACTAGACATGAGAGAGACTCCTACATTAATAAACCATATGACACTAGACATGAGAGAGACTCGTACATTAATAAACCATATGACACTAGACATGAGAGACTCCTACATTAATAAACCATATGACACTAGACATGGGAGACTCCTACATTAATAAACCATATGACACTAGACATGAGAGACTCCTACATTAATAAACCATATGACACTAGACATGAGAGACTCCTACATTAATAAACTATATGACACTAGACATGAGAGAGACTCCTACATTAATAAACCATATGACACTAGACATGGGAGAGACTCCTACATTAATAAACCATATGACACTAGACATGAGAGACTCCTACATTAATAAACCATATGACACTAGACATGGGAGACTCCTACATTAATAAACCATATGACACTAGACATGGGAGAGACTCCTACATTAATAAACCATATGACACTAGACATGAGAGACTCCTACATTAATAAACCATATGATACTAGACATGGGAGACTCCTACATTAATAAACCATATGACACTAGACATGGGAGACTCCTACATTAATAAACCATATGACACTAGACATGAGAGACTCCTACATTAATAATCCATATGACACTAGACATGGGAGAGACTCCTACAGTAATAAACCATATGACACTAGACATGAGAGACTCCTACATTAATAAACCATATGACACTAGACATGGGAGAGACTCCTACATTAATAAACCATATGACACTAGACATGAGAGACTCCTACATTAATAAACCATATGACACTAGACATGAGAGACTCCTACATTAATAAACCATATGACACTAGACATGGGAGACTCCTACATTAATAAACCATATGACACTAGACATGGGAGACTCCTACATTAATAAACCATATGACACTAGACATGAGAGACTCCTACATTAATAAACCATATGACACTAGACATGGGAGACTCCTACATTAATAAACCATATGACACTAGACATGGGAGACTCCTACATTAATAAACCATATGACACTAGACATGAGAGACTCCTACATTAATAAACCATATGACACTAGACATGGGAGAGACTCCTACATTAATAAACCATATGACACTAGACATGAGAGACTCCTACATTAATAAACCATATGACACTAGACATGGGAGACTCCTACATTAATAAACCATTTGACACTAGACATGGGAGAGACTTCTACATTAAACCATATGACACTAGACATGGGAGACTCCTACATTAATAAACCATATGACACTAGACATGAGAGACTCCTACATTAATAAACCATATGACACTAGACATGAGAGACTCCTACATTAATAAACCATATGACACTAGACATGAGAGACTCCTACATTAATAAACCATATGACACTAGACATGGGAGAGACTCCTACATTAATAAACCATATGACACTAGACATGAGAGACTCCTACATTAATAAACCATATGACACTAGACATGAGAGACTCCTACATTAATAAACCATATGACACTAGACATGAGAGACTCCTACATTAATAAACCATATGACACTAGACATGGGAGAGACTCCTACAGTAATAAACCATATGACACTAGACATGGGAGACTCCTACATTAATAAACCATATGACACTAGACATGAGAGACTCCTACATTAATAAACCATATGACACTAGACATGGGAGAGACTCCTACATTAATAAACCATATGACACTAGACATGAGAGACTCCTACATTAATAAACCATATGACACTAGACATGGGAGACTCCTACATTAATAAACCATTTGACACTAGACATGGGAGAGACTTCTACATTAAACCATATGACACTAGACATGGGAGACTCCTAAATTAATAAACCATTTGACACTAGACATGGGAGAGACTCCTACATTAATAAACCATATGACACTAGACATGGGAGACTCCTACATTAATAAACCATATGACACTAGACATGAGATACTCCTACATTAATAAACCATGTGACACTAGACATGGGAGAGACTCCTACATTAATAAACCATATGACACTAGACATGAGAGACTCCTACATTAATAAACCATATGACACTAGACATGAGAGACTCCTACATTAATAAACCATATGACACTAGACATGAGAGACTCCTACATTAATAAACCATATGACACTAGACATGAGAGACTCCTACATTAATAAACCATATGACACTAGACATGAGAGACTCGTACATTAATAAACCATATGACACTAGACATGAGAGACTCCTACATTAATAAACCATATGACACTAGACATGGGAGAGACTCCTACAGTAATAAACCATATGACACTAGACATGAGAGACTCCTACATTAATAAATCATATGACACTAGACATTGGAGACTCCTACATTAATAAACCATATGACACTAGACATGGGAGACTCCTACATTAATAAACCATATGACACTAGACATGAGAGACTCGTACATTAATAAACCATATGACACTAGACATGAGAGACTCCTACATTAATAAACCATATGACACTAGACATGGAGAGACTCCTACAGTAATAAACCATATGACACTAGACATGAGAGACTCCTACATTAATAAATCATATGACACTAGACATTGGAGACTCCTACATTAATAAACCATATGACACTAGACATGAGAGACTCCTACATTAATAAACCATATGACACTAGACATGGGAGAGACTCCTACATTAATAAACCATATGACACTAGACATGGGAGAGACTCCTACATTAATAAACCATATGACACTAGACATGAGAGACTCCTACATTAATAAACCATATGACACTAGACATGGGAGACTCCTACATTAATAAACCATATGACACTAGACATGGGAGAGACTCCTACATTAATAAACCATATGACACTAGACATGAGAGACTCCTACATTAATAAACCATATGATACTAGACATGAGAGACTCCTACATTAATAAACCATATGATACTAGACATGAGAGACTCCTACATTAATAAACCATATGACACTAGACATGAGAGACTCCTACATTAATAATCCATATGACACTAGACATGGGAGACTCCTACATTAATAAACCATATGACACTAGACATGGGAGACTCCTACATTAATAAACCATATGACACTAGACATGATAGACTCCTACATTAATAAACCATATGACACTAGACATGATAGACTCCTACATTAATAAACCATATGACACTAGACATGAGAGACTCCTACATTAATAAACCATATGATACTAGACATGAGAGACTCCTACATTAATAAACCATATGATACTAGACATGAGAGACTCCTACATTAATAAACCATATGACACTAGACATGGGAGACTCCTACATTAATAAACCATATGACACTAGACATGAGAGACTCCTACATTAATAAACCATATGACACTAGACATGGGAGACTCCTACATTAATAAACCATATGACACTAGACATGATAGACTCCTACATTAATAAACCATATGACACTAGACATGGGAGACTCCTACATTAATAAACCATATGACACTAGACATGATAGACTCCTACATTAATAAACCATATGACACTAGACATGAGAGACTCCTACATTAATAAACCATATGATACTAGACATGAGAGACTCCTACATTAATAAACCATATGATACTAGACATGAGAGACTCCTACATTAATAAACCATATGACACTAGACATGGGAGACTCCTACATTAATAAACCATATGACAGTAGACATGAGAGACTCCTACATTAATAAACCATATGACACTAGACATGGGAGACTCCTACATTAATAAACCATATGACACTAGACATGATAGACTCCTACATTAATAAACCATATGACACTAGACATGGGAGACTCCTACATTAATAAACCATATGACACTAGACATGAGAGACTCCTACATTAATAAACCATATGACACTAGACATGGGAGACTCCTACATTAATAAACCATATGACACTAGACATGAGAGACTCCTACATTAATAAACCATATGACACTAGACATGGGAGACTCCTACATTAATAAACCATATGACACTAGACATGATAGACTCCTACATTAATAAACCATATGACACTAGACATGGGAGACTCCTACATTAATAAACCATATGACACTAGACATGAGAGACTCCTACATTAATAAACCATATGACACTAGACATGGGAGAGACTCCTACATTAATAAACCATATGACACTAGACATGAGAGACTCCTACATTAATAAACCATATGACACTAGACATGGGAGAGACTCCTACATTAATAAACCATATGACACTAGACATGAGAGACTCCTACATTAATAAACCATATGACACTAGACATGAGAGACTCCTACATTAATAAACCATATGACACTAGACATGAGAGACTCCTACATTAATAAACCATATGACACTAGACATGGGAGACTCCTACATTAATAAACCATATGACACTAGACATGAGAGACTCCTACATTAATAAACCATATGACACTAGACATGGGAGACTCCTACATTAATAAACCATATGACACTAGACATGAGAGAGACTCCTACATTAATAAACCATATGACACTAGACATGGGAGACTCCTACATTAATAAACCATATGACACTAGACATGAGAGAGACTCCTACATTAATAAACCATATGACACTAGACATGAGAGAGACTCCTACATTAATAAACCATATGATACTAGACATGGGAGAGACTCCTACATTAATAAACCATATGACACTAGACATGAGAGACTCCTACATTAATAAACCATAAGACACTAGACATGAGAGACTCCTACATTAATAAACCATATGACACTAGACATGGGAGACTCCTACATTAATAAACCATATGACACTAGACATGAGAGACTCCTACATTAATAAACCACATGACACTAGACATGGGAGACTCCTACATTAATAAACCATATGACACTAGACATGGGAGACTCCTACATTAATAAACTATATGACACTAGACATGAGAGACTCCTACATTAATAAACCATATGACACTAGACATGGGAGAGACTCCTACATTAATAAACCATATGACACTAGACATGGGAGACTCCTACATTAATAAACCATATGACACTAGACATGGGAGACTCCTACATTAATAAACCATATGACACTAGACATGAGAGACTCCTACATTAATAAACCATATGACACTAGACATGAGAGACTCCTACATTAATAAACCATATGACACTAGACATGGGAGACTCCTACATTAATAAACCATATGACACTAGACATGGGAGACTCCTACATTAATAAACCATATGACACTAGACATGGGAGAGA
Organism: Salmo salar; assembly: GCF_965601325.2. Taxonomy (NCBI): domain Eukaryota; kingdom Metazoa; phylum Chordata; class Actinopteri; order Salmoniformes; family Salmonidae; genus Salmo; species Salmo salar. The sequence goes on along the minus strand of NC_138292.1, from coordinate 81,015,514 downwards.
CTCCTACATTAATAAACTATATGACACTAGACATGAGAGAGACTCCTACATTAATAAACCATATGACACTAGACATGGGAGACTCCTACAGTAATAAACCATATGACACTAGACATGAGAGACTCCTACATTAATAAACCATATGACACTAGACATGAGAGAGACTCCTACATTAATAAACCATATGACACTAGACATGAGAGAGACTCCTACATTAATAAACCATATGACACTAGACATGGGAGAGACTCCTACATTAATAAACCATATGACACTAGACATGAGAGACTCCTACATTAATAAACCATATGACACTAGACATGAGAGAGACTCCTACATTAATAAACCATATGACACTAGACATGAGAGACTCCTACATTAATAAACCATATGACACTAGACATGGGAGAGACTCCTACATTAATAAACCATATGACACTAGACATGAGAGACTCCTACATTAATAAACCATATGACACTAGACATGAGAGAGACTCCTACATTAATAAACCAT
>NC_138292.1:80965000-81012500 GCF_965601325.2 Salmo salar | reverse complement strand
GACAGACAGACAGACAGACAGACAGACAGACAGACAGACAGACAGACAGACAGACAGACAGACAGACAGACAGACAGACAGACAGACAGACAGACAGACAGACAGATAGACAGACACCGACAGAGACCGACAGAGACCGACAGAGACCGACAGAGAGAGTATATTTGACCTCTCAGCTTCCCTATCAAATCTAAACATTTAAACAGAAAACTGAAGAAATTGAACAACAGTGACAAATGGTTTGATGAAGAATGCAAAAATCTAAGAAAGAAATTGAGAAACCTGTCCAACCAAAAACAGAGACCCAGAATACCTGAGTCTACACCTTCACTGTGGTGAATCACTAAAACAATACAGACATACACTATGGAAAAGGAAGGAACAGCACATCAGAAATCAGCTCAATGTAATTGAGGAATCCATAGAATCTAACCACTTCTGGAAAAATTGGAAAACACTAAGCAAACAACAACACAAAGAATTATCTATCCAAAATGGAGATGTATATGTAAACCACTTCTCCAATCTTTTTGTCTCTATAATAAAGAACAAACAGCAAAAACATATACATGATCAAATACAAATCTTAGTACCAACTATTAAAGTCTACCAGAACCAGCTGGATTCTCCAATTACATTGAATGAGCTACAGGACAAAATAAAACCCTCCAATCCAAAAAGGTCTGTGGTGTTCATGGTATCCTCAATGAAATGATCAAATATACAGACCACAAATTCCAATTGGCTATACTTAAACTCTTCCACATCATTCCTAGCTCTGGCATCTTCCCCAATATTTGGAACCAAGGACGGATCCCCCCCAATCCACAAAAGTGGAGACAAATTTGACCCCAATAATAACAGTGGGATATGCATCAAAACCTTGGGAAAATCCTCTGCATTATCATTGACAGCAGACTCGTACATTTCCTCAGTGAAAACAATGTACTGAGAAAATGTCAAATATGCTTTTTACCAAATGATCATACGACATACCACGTATTCACCCTGCACACCTTAATTGACAAACATCAAACCAAAACATAGGCAGTCTTCTCATGCTTTGTTGATTTCAAAAAAGCCTTTGACTCAATTTGGCATGAGGGTCTGCTATACAAATTGATGGAAAGTGGTGTTGGGGAAAAAACATATGACATTATAAAATCCATGTACACAAACAACAAGTGCGCTGTCAAAATTGGCAAAAAACATACATTTACTCTTACAGGGCTGTGGGGTGAGACAGGGATGCAGCTTAAGTCCCACCCTCTTCAACATATATATCAACGAATTGGCGAGGGCGCTAGAACAGTCTGCAGCACCCGGCCTCACCCTACTAGAATCTGAAATCAAATGTCTAGTGTTTGCTGATGATCTGGTGCTTCTGTCACCAACCAAGGAGGGCTGACAGCAGCACCTAGATATTCTGCACAGACAAAAATAATGGTGTTCCAAAAAAGGCCCAGTCGCCAGGACCACAAATACAAATTCCATCTACACACCGTTGCCCTAGAGCACACAAAAAAACGATACATACCTTGGCCTAAACATCAGCACCACAGGTAACTTCCACAAAGCTGTGAACGATCTGAGAGACAAGGCAAGAAAGGCATTCTATAACATCAAAAGGAACATAAAATTTGACATACCAATTAGAATCTGGAAAAAAATACTTGAATCAGTTATAGAACCCATTGCCCTTTATGGTTGTGAGGTCTGGGGTCCGCTCACCAACCAAGAATTCACAAAATGGGACCAACAACAAATTGAGACTCTGCATGCAGAATTCTGCAAAAATATCCTCAGTGTACAACGTAAAACACCAAATAATACATGCAGAGCAGAATTAGGCCGATACCCACTAATTATCAAAATCCAGAAAAGAACAGATAAATTCTACAACCACCTAAAAGGAAGCGATTCCCAAACCTTCCATAACAAAGCCATCACCTACAGAGAGATGAACCTGGAGAAGAGTCTCCTAAGCAAGCTGGTCCTGGGGCTCTGTTCACAAACACAAACATACCCCACAGAGCCCCAGGACAGCAACACAATTAGACTCAACCAAATCATGAGAAAACAGAAAGATAATTACTTGACACATTGGAAAGAATTAACAAAGAAACAGAGCAAACTAGAATGCTATTTGTCCCTAAACAGAGAGTACACAGTGGCAGAATACCTGACCACTGTGACTGGCCCAGACCTAAGGAAAGCTTTGACTATGTACAGACTCAGAGAGCATAGCCTTGCTATTGAGAAAGGCCACCATAGGCAGACATGGCTCTCAAGAGAAGACAGGCTATGTGCACACTGCCCACAAAATTAGATGGAAACTGAGCTGCACTTCCTAACCTCTTTCCAAATGTATGACCATATTAGAGACACATATTTCCCTCAGATTACACAGACCCATAAAGAATTTGAAAACAAATCCAATTTTGATAAACTCCCATATCTACTGGGTGAAATACCACAGTGTGCCATCACAGCAGCAAGATTTGTGACCTGTTGCCACAAGAAAAGGTCAACCAGTGAAGAACAAACAACATTGTAAATAAAACCCATATTTGTGTTTATTTATTTTCCCTTGTGTACTTTAACCATTTGTACATCATTACAACACTGTATATAGACATAATAGGACATTTGTAATGTCTTTATTCTTTTGGAATTTCTGTGAGTGTAATGTTTGCTGTTCATTTTTATTGTTTATTTCACTTGTTTAGGTTATCTATTTCACTTGCTTTGGCAATGTTAACATGTTTCCCATGCCAATAAAGTTCCTTGAATTGAATTGAATTGACAGAGACAGAGACAGAGACAGAGACAGAGAGAGGGGGGAGAAAAGAAAGAGTGAGAGAGAGAGAGAGAGAGAGAGAGAGAGAGAGAGAGAACAGAGAGAGAGAGAGAGAGAGAGAGAGAGAGAGAGAGAGAGATACAGAGAGAGATACAGAGAGAGAGAGAGAGAGAGAGAGGACAGAAAGAGGGAGAGAGGGACAGAGAGAAAGTGCTTTACTGTAGGGAGGAACAAATTTCCTCTGTGTCTCTGCTGTGAGGGGCACCTGTTCACTGTCGGACCGTCACATCCTGCCAAACGTAATCAACTTTACCACAGGGGTGCGACATCTAAATCTGCCCTCCCCCAAACTTGAGACACTGTGTGCGACAACTAAATAAGCCCCTCTCTAACTAGATATCCGCTGTGTGCAACGCCTAAATAATCCCCCCTCGAACCGGAGACATACTGTGTGCAACATCTAACTCTGCTCACCCCCCCATACATAAGGCATACTGTGTGCCACCTCTAAATATGTCCCCATCTTAACAAGACCCAAACGTTTTAATCATTGTGCCACTGATACCTTAAACAAGATGAGATACTTACAGTCCCTCCATCCCTCTATCCATCCATCCCTCCCTTCCTCCATCCCGTCATCCATCCCTGCCTTCCTCCATCCCTCAAATGTAAATAACTTAACTGAAAGGAAAATGAAGAGAGGTGATTTTTGGGCCTAATCTTATGCCTCCTTCCAAACCAATAAACCCTTCTCTCTGTCATCTCTCATAAATTACATTGTCACTCTCTGTCCTCTCTCTATCTCTCTCTCTCCCTTTTTCCTCTCTCACCCACTCTCTGTCCTCTCTCTCTCTCCCCCTCTTTCCTCTGACCTCTAGCCCTCTTCTTCCCCCCTCTCTCTCTCATCCACTCTCTCTCTCTCTCTCTCTCTCTCTCCTTCCCCCCTCTCTCTAGTTAACAGATCAACACTGCCGACAAAATTCATTAATGACGTCTTTCTTTCTAAATATGAGTCCATCATCTCTCTCTCTCTCTCTCTCTCTCTCTCTCTCTCTCTCTCTCTCTCTCTCTCTCTCTCTCTCTCTCTCTCTCTCTTCTCACTTCACTCCCTCTCTCAATCTGTCGTTCCCTGCCCTCCCACTCTCCAGTATTCAAGAGATCATTTTCCGAGAGACGTCATCAATTCAGATGTCAGTGAATTAATTACGTTGTTAACGAGCTAGCGGTTAGCTAACCCAAACTAAATGAATGCCTTAATGCAGACAGAGAAAATTAGCTTCCATTTCACTAAACGTTTTTCTGAAGTGTACACAATGTGTGTGCGTGTGTGTGTGCCCAATTCCCCCTCAAGCTAATCACCCGCCAGACGTGATTAACTGCTTAATTACAGGAGCTCCCTCTCCCCCCTTCTCCATCTCTCTGTTTATCTCATTCTCCCTGTCTATTTCCCTCTCTAAACCACCTCTCTCTCATCCATAATTCAAATTCCTTTTGTCACTCTTTCATTCCCCTTTCCTCTCTCATTCCTCCCTCTTCTCTCTCCACCTCTCTCAATCCTCCTCTCAAAGTCTCTCTCCTCCTCTCTCATTCCTCCCTCTTCTCTCTCCTCCTCTCTCAATCCTCCTCTCAAAGTCTCTCTCCTCCTCTCTCATTCCTTTACCCTCCCTCTTCTCTCTCTACAGTACCATCGGACATCATGGATAGAGCAGCAGATCTAAAGAACATCATGGATAGAGCAGGAGTTATAGAGAACATCATGGTTAGAGCAGCAGTACTATAGAGCATCAAGGATAGAGCAGCAGTTATGTAGAACATCATGGACAGAACAGCAGCTATATAGAACATTATGGATAGAGCAGCAGTAATATAGAACATTATGGATAGAGCAGCAGTTATGTAGAACATCATGGAAAGAGCAGCAGTTATACAGAACATCACGGATAGAGCAGCAGTTCTAGAGAACATCATGGATAGAGCAGCAGTTCTATAGAACATCATGGATAGAGCAGGAGTTATATAGAACATCATGGTTGGAGCATCAGTTCTATAGAACATCATGGATAGAGCAGAGGTACCACAAAACATCACGGATAGAGCAGCAGTACCATAGAACATCAAGGATATAGTAGCAGTTCTATAGAATAACATGGATAGAGCAGCAATTATATTAGAACATCATGGATAGAGCAGCAGTTCTATAGAACATCATGGATAGAGCAGCGGTACCATTTCACATCATGGATAGAGCAGCAGTTATATATAACATAATGGATAGAGCAGCAGTAGCATAGAACATCATGGATAGATTAGCAGTAATATAGAACGTCATGGACAGAGCAGCAGTTCTATAGAACATCATGAATATAGCAGCAGTTATATAGAACATCATGGTTGGAGCATCAGGTCTATAGAACATCATGGATAGAGCAGAGATACCATAGAACATCATGGATAGAGCAGCAGTGCCATAGAACATCATGGAAAGAGCAGCAGTTAAATAGAACTTCATGGATAGAGCAGTTATATAGAATATCATGGATTGAGCAGCAGTTATATAGAACATCATGGATAGAGCAGCAGTTATATAGAACATCATGGATAGAGCAGCAGTTACATAGAACATCATGGATAGAGCAGCAGTTAAATACAACATTGTGGAGAGAGCAGCAGTTCTATAGAACATCATGGATAGGTCAGCAGTTAAATAGAACATTGTGGGAAGAGCAGAAGTTATAAAGAACATCCCGGAAAGAGCAGCAGTTCTATAGAACATCATGGAAAGAGCAGCAGCTACAGAGAACATCATGGTTAGAGCAGCAGTTCTATAGAACATCATGGATTGAGCAGCAGTTATTTAGAACATCATGGATAGAGCAGCAGTTTTGTAGAACATTGTGGATAGAGCAGCAGTTCTATAGAACATCATGGATAGAGCGGCAGTTATAGAGAACATCATCGTTAGAGCAGCAGTTCTATAGAACACCGTGGATATAGAAGAAGTTATAAAGAACATCATGGATACAGCAGCAATTATATAGAACATCACGGATAGAGCAGCAGTTCTATAGAACATCATGGATAGAGCAGCAGTTATAGAGAACATCATGGTTAGAGCAGCAGTTCTATAGAACATTGTGGATAGAGTAGGAGTTATAGAGAACCTCATGGTTAGAGCAGCAGTTCTATAGAACATCGTGGATATAGAAGCAGTTATAAAGAACATCATGGATACAGCAGCAGTTAAATAGAACATCACGGATAGAGCAGCAGTTCTATAGAACATCACGGATAGAGCAGCAGTTATAGAGAACATCATGGTTAGAGCAGCAGTTCTATAGAACATCGTGGATAGAGCTGTAGTTATAAAGAACATAATGGATAGAGTAGCAGTTCTATAGAACATCCTGGATAGAGCAGCAGTTATATAGAACGTGGTGGATAGACCAGCAATTATATAGAACATCATGGATAGAGCAGCAGTTCAATAGAACATAATGGATAGAGCAGCAGTTCTATAGAACATCATGGATAGAGCAGCAGTTCAATAGAACATAATGGATAGAGCAGCAGTTCTATAGAACATCATGGATAGAGCGGCAGTTATAGAGAACATCATGGTTAGAGCAGCAGTTCTATAGAACACCGTGGATATAGAAGAAGTTATAAAGAACATCATGGATACAGCAGCAATTATATAGAACATCACGGATAGAGCAGCAGTTCTATAGAACATCATGGATAGAGCAGCAGTTATAGAGAACATCATGGTTAGAGCAGCAGTTCTATAGAACATTGTGGATAGAGCAGATGTTATATAGAACATCACGGATGGAGCAGCAGTTCAATAGAATATCATGGGTAGAGCAGCAGTTCTATAGAACATCAGCAATAGAGCAGCAGTTCTATGGAACATCATGGATAGAGCAGAAGTTCTATAGTGCTTCATGGATAGAATAGCAGTTCTATACAACATCATGGAAAGAGCAGCAGTTATAGAGAACATCATGGTTAGAGCAGCAGTTCTATAGAACACCATGGATGGAGCAGTAGGTCGTTAGAACATCATGGACAGAGCAGCAGTTCTATAGAACATCATGGATAGGTCAACAGTTCTATAGAACATCATGGATAGAGCAGCAGTTCTATAGAACATCAGCAATAAATCGGCAGTTATATAGAACATCATGGATAGAGCAGCAGTTATAGAGAACATCATGGTTAGAGCAGCAGTTCTATAGAACATAATGGAAAGAGCAGCAGTTCCATAGAATATCATGGATAGAGCAGCAGTTCTATAGAACATCAGCAATAGAGCAGCAGTTCTATAGGACATCGGGGATAGAGCAGCAGTTCTATAGAATATCATGGATAGAGCAGCAGTTCTATAGAACTTCATGCATAGAGCAGCAGTTCTATAGAACATCAGCAATAGTGCAGCAGTTCTATAGAACATCATGGATAGAGCAGCTGTTCTATTGAACATCATGGATAGAGCAGCAGTTCTATAGAACTTCATGGATAGAATAGCAGTTCTAAAGAACATCATGGATAGAGCAGCAGTTATGGAGAACATCATGGTTAGATCAGTAGTTCTGGAGAACATCATGGTTAGATCAGTAGTTCTATAGAACACCATGGATAGAGCAGTAGTTATATAGAACATCATGGATAGAGCAGCAGTTATATCAAACATCATGGAAAGAGCAGCAGTTCTATATAAGATAATGGATAGAGCAGCAGTTCTATAGGACATCTAAGAAAGAGCAGCGGTACTATAGAACATCATGGGTAGATTAGCAGTTCTATAGAATATCATGGATAGAGCAGTAGTTATATAGAACATTATGGATAGAGCAGCAGCTATGTAGAACATCATGGACAGAACAGCAGTTATATAGAACATTATGGATGGAGCAGCAGTTATATAGAACATCATGGATAGAGCAGCAGTTATGTAGAACATTATGGATTTAGCAGCAATTAAATATAACATCATGGATAGAGCAGCAGTACCATAGAACATCATGGATTGACCGGTACTTATATAGAACATCATGGATAGAGCAGCAGTTATGTAGAACATTATGGATAGAGCAGCAGTTCTATAGAACATCATGGATAGAGCAGCAGTTATGTAGAACATCATGGGTAGAGCAGCAGTTACATAGAGCATCATGGATAGAGCAGCAGTTATAGAGAACATCTTGAATTTGAGCATCAGTTCTATAGAACATCATGGATAGAGCAGCAGTTATATAGAACATCACGGACAGAGCAGCAGTTCTATAGAACATCATAGATAGAGCAGCAATTATATAGAACATCGTGGATAGAGCAGCAATTATATAGAACATCATGGATAGAGCAGCATTTATATGGAACATTATGGATAGAGCAGCAGTTATGTTGAACGTTATGGATAGAGCATCAGTTCTATAGAACATCATGGATAGAGCAGCAGTTATATAGAACATCACGGACAGAGCAGCAGTTCTATAGAACATCATAGATAGAGCAGCAATTATATAGAACATTGTGGATAGAGCAGCAATTATATAGAACATCATGGATAGAGCAGCATTTATATGGAACATTATGGATAGAGCAGCAGTTATGTTGAACGTTATGGATAGAGCAGCATTTCTATAGAACATCATGGATAGAGCAGCAGTTACATAGAGCATCATGGATAGAGCAGCAGTTAAATAGAACATTGTAGACAGAGCAGCAGCTTTATAGAACATCATGGATAGAGCAGCAGTTATAGAAAACATCTTGAATTTGAGCATCAGTTCTATAGAACATCACGGATAGAGCAGCAGTTCTATAGAACATCATGGATAGAGCAGCAGTTATACAGAACATCATGGTTAGAGCAGCAGTTCTATAGAACATCATGGATAGAGTAGGAGTTATAGAGAACCTCATGGTTAGAGCAGCAGTTCTATAGAACATTGTGGATATAGAAACAGTTATAAAGAACATCATGGATACAGCAGCAGTTAAATAGAACATCAAGGATAGAGCAGCAGTTCTATAGAACATCACGGATAGAGCAGCAGTTATAGAGAACATCATGGTTAGAGCAGCAGTTATAGAGAACATCATGGTTAGAGCAGCAGTTCTATAGAACATCGTGGATAGAGCTGTAGTTATAAAGAACATAATGGATAGAGTAGCAGTTCTATAGAACATCCTGGATAGAGCAGCAGTTATATAGAACGTGGTGGATAGACCAGCAATTATATAGAACATCATGGATAGAGCAGCAGTTCAATAGAACATAATGGATAGAGCAGCAGTTCTATAGAACATCATGGATAGAGCAGCAGTTCAATAGAACATAATGGATAGAGCATCAGTTCTATAGAACATCATGGATAGAGCGGCAGTTATAGAGAACATCATGGTTAGAGCAGCAGTTCTATAGAACACCGTGGATATAGAAGAAGTTATAAAGAACATCATGGATACAGCAGCAATTATATAGAACATCACGGATAGAGCAGCAGTTCTATAGAACATCATGGATAGAGCAGCAGTTATAGAGAACATCATGGTTAGAGCAGCAGTTCTATAGAACATTGTGGATAGAGCAGATGTTATATAGAACATCACGAATGGAGCAGCAGTTCAATAGAATATCATGGGTAGAGCAGCAGTTCTATAGAACATCAGCAATAGAGCAGCAGTTCTATGGAACATCATGGATAGAGCAGAAGTTCTATAGTGCTTCATGGATAGAATAGCAGTTCTATACAACATCATGGAAAGAGCAGCAGTTATAGAGAACATCATGGTTAGAGCAGCAGTTCTATAGAACACCATGGATGGAGCAGTAGGTCGTTAGAACATCATGGACAGAGCAGCAGTTCTATAGAACATCATGGATAGGTCAACAGTTCTATAGAACATCATGGATAGAGCAGCAGTTCTATAGAACATCATGGTTAGAGCAGCAGTTCTATAGGACATCGGGGATAGAGCAGCAGTTCTATAGAATATCATGGATAGAGCAGCAGTTCTATAGAACTTCATGCATAGAGCAGCAGTTCTATAGAACATCAGCAATAGTGCAGCAGTTCTATAGAACATCATGGATAGAGCAGCTGTTCTATTGAACATCATGGATAGAGCAGCAGTTCTATAGAACTTCATGGATAGAATAGCAGTTCTAAAGAACATCATGGATAGAGCAGCAGTTATGGAGAACATCATGGTTAGATCAGTAGTTCTGGAGAACATCATGGTTAGATCAGTAGTTCTATAGAACACCATGGATAGAGCAGTAGTTATATAGAACATCATGGATAGAGCAGCAGTTATATCAAACATCATGGAAAGAGCAGCAGTTCTATATAAGATAATGGATAGAGCAGCAGTTCTATAGGACATCTAAGAAAGAGCAGCGGTACTATAGAACATCATGGGTAGATTAGCAGTTCTATAGAATATCATGGATAGAGCAGTAGTTATATAGAACATTATGGATAGAGCAGCAGCTATGTAGAACATCATGGACAGAACAGCAGTTATATAGAACATTATGGATGGAGCAGCAGTTATATAGAACATCATGGATAGAGCAGCAGTTATGTAGAACATTATGGATTTAGCAGCAATTAAATATAACATCATGGATAGAGCAGCAGTACCATAGAACATCATGGATTGACCGGTACTTATATAGAACATCATGGATAGAGCAGCAGTTATGTAGAACATCATGGAAAGAGCAGCAGTTCTATATAAGATAATGGATAGAGCAGCAGTTCTATAGGACATCTAAGAAAGAGCAGCGGTACTATAGAACATCATGGGTAGATTAGCAGTTCTATAGAATATCATGGATAGAGCAGTAGTTATATAGAACATTATGGATAGAGCAGCAGCTATGTAGAACATCATGGACAGAACAGCAGTTATATAGAACATTATGGATGGAGCAGCAGTTATATAGAACATCATGGATAGAGCAGCAGTTATGTAGAACATTATGGATTTAGCAGCAATTAAATATAACATCATGGATAGAGCAGCAGTACCATAGAACATCATGGATTGACCGGTACTTATATAGAACATCATGGATAGAGCAGCAGTTATGTAGAACATTATGGATAGAGCAGCAGTTCTATAGAACATCATGGATAGAGCAGCAGTTATGTAGAACATCATGGGTAGAGCAGCAGTTACATAGAGCATCATGGATAGAGCAGCAGTTATAGAGAACATCTTGAATTTGAGCATCAGTTCTATAGAACATCATGGATAGAGCAGCAGTTATATAGAACATCACGGACAGAGCAGCAGTTCTATAGAACATCATAGATAGAGCAGCAATTATATAGAACATCGTGGATAGAGCAGCAATTATATAGAACATCATGGATAGAGCAGCATTTATATGGAACATTATGGATAGAGCAGCAGTTATGTTGAACGTTATGGATAGAGCATCAGTTCTATAGAACATCATGGATAGAGCAGCAGTTATATAGAACATCACGGACAGAGCAGCAGTTCTATAGAACATCATAGATAGAGCAGCAATTATATAGAACATTGTGGATAGAGCAGCAATTATATAGAACATCATGGATAGAGCAGCATTTATATGGAACATTATGGATAGAGCAGCAGTTATGTTGAACGTTATGGATAGAGCAGCATTTCTATAGAACATCATGGATAGAGCAGCAGTTACATAGAGCATCATGGATAGAGCAGCAGTTAAATAGAACATTGTAGACAGAGCAGCAGCTTTATAGAACATCATGGATAGAGCAGCAGTTATAGAAAACATCTTGAATTTGAGCATCAGTTCTATAGAACATCACGGATAGAGCAGCAGTTCTATAGAACATCATGGATAGAGCAGCAGTTATACAGAACATCATGGTTAGAGCAGCAGTTCTATAGAACATCATGGATAGAGTAGGAGTTATAGAGAACCTCATGGTTAGAGCAGCAGTTCTATAGAACATTGTGGATATAGAAACAGTTATAAAGAACATCATGGATACAGCAGCAGTTAAATAGAACATCAAGGATAGAGCAGCAGTTCTATAGAACATCACGGATAGAGCAGCAGTTATAGAGAACATCATGGTTAGAGCAGCAGTTATAGAGAACATCATGGTTAGAGCAGCAGTTCTATAGAACATCGTGGATAGAGCTGTAGTTATAAAGAACATAATGGATAGAGTAGCAGTTCTATAGAACATCCTGGATAGAGCAGCAGTTATATAGAACGTGGTGGATAGACCAGCAATTATATAGAACATCATGGATAGAGCAGCAGTTCAATAGAACATAATGGATAGAGCAGCAGTTCTATAGAACATCATGGATAGAGCAGCAGTTCAATAGAACATAATGGATAGAGCATCAGTTCTATAGAACATCATGGATAGAGCGGCAGTTATAGAGAACATCATGGTTAGAGCAGCAGTTCTATAGAACACCGTGGATATAGAAGAAGTTATAAAGAACATCATGGATACAGCAGCAATTATATAGAACATCACGGATAGAGCAGCAGTTCTATAGAACATCATGGATAGAGCAGCAGTTATAGAGAACATCATGGTTAGAGCAGCAGTTCTATAGAACATTGTGGATAGAGCAGATGTTATATAGAACATCACGAATGGAGCAGCAGTTCAATAGAATATCATGGGTAGAGCAGCAGTTCTATAGAACATCAGCAATAGAGCAGCAGTTCTATGGAACATCATGGATAGAGCAGAAGTTCTATAGTGCTTCATGGATAGAATAGCAGTTCTATACAACATCATGGAAAGAGCAGCAGTTATAGAGAACATCATGGTTAGAGCAGCAGTTCTATAGAACACCATGGATGGAGCAGTAGGTCGTTAGAACATCATGGACAGAGCAGCAGTTCTATAGAACATCATGGATAGGTCAACAGTTCTATAGAACATCATGGATAGAGCAGCAGTTCTATAGAACATCATGGTTAGAGCAGCAGTTCTATAGAACATCATGGAAAGAGCAGCAGTTCCATAGAATATCATGGATAGAGCAGCAGTTCTATAGAACATCAGCAATAGAGCAGCAGTTCTATAGGACATCGGGGATAGAGCAGCAGTTCTATAGAATATCATGGATAGAGCAGCAGTTCTATAGAACTTCATGCATAGAGCAGCAGTTCTATAGAACATCAGCAATAGTGCAGCAGTTCTATAGAACATCATGGATAGAGCAGCTGTTCTATAGAACATCATGGATAGAGCAGCAGTTCTAAAGAACATCATGGATAGAGCAGCAGTTATGGAGAACATCATGGTTAGATCAGTAGTTCTGGAGAACATCATGGTTAGATCAGTAGTTCTATAGAACACCATGGATAGAGCAGTAGTTATATAGAACATCATGGATAGAGCAGCAGTTATATCGAACATCATGGAAAGAGCAGCAGTTCTATATAAGATAATGGATAGAGCAGCAGTTCTATAGGACATCTAAGAAAGAGCAGCGGTACTATAGAACATCATGGGTAGATTAGCAGTTCTATAGAATATCATGGATAGAGCAGTAGTTATATAGAACATTATGGATAGAGCAGCAGCTATGTAGAATATCATGGACAGAACAGCAGTTATATAGAACATTATGGATGGAGCAGCAATTATATAGAACATCATGGATAAAGCAGCAGTTATGTAGAACATCATGGATAGAGCAGCAGTTATGTAGAACATTATGGATTTAGCAGCAGTTAAATATAACATCATGGATAGAGCAGCAGTACCATAGAACATCATGGATTGACCGGTACTTATATAGAACATCATGGATAGAGCAGCAGTTATGTAGAACATTATGGATAGAGCAGCAGTTCTATAGAACATCATGGATAGGTCAACAGTTCTATAGAACATCATGGATAGAGCAGCAGTTCTATAGAACATCAGCAATAAATCGGCAGTTATATAGAACATCATGGATAGAGCAGCAGTTATAGAGAACATCATGGTTAGAGCAGCAGTTCTATAGAACATAATGGAAAGAGCAGCAGTTCCATAGAATATCATGGATAGAGCAGCAGTTCTATAGAACATCAGCAATAGAGCAGCAGTTCTATAGGACATCGGGGATAGAGCAGCAGTTCTATAGAATATCATGGATAGAGCAGCAGTTCTATAGAACTTCATGCATAGAGCAGCAGTTCTATAGAACATCAGCAATAGTGCAGCAGTTCTATAGAACATCATGGATAGAGCAGCTGTTCTATTGAACATCATGGATAGAGCAGCAGTTCTATAGAACTTCATGGATAGAATAGCAGTTCTAAAGAACATCATGGATAGAGCAGCAGTTATGGAGAACATCATGGTTAGATCAGTAGTTCTGGAGAACATCATGGTTAGATCAGTAGTTCTATAGAACACCATGGATAGAGCAGTAGTTATATAGAACATCATGGATAGAGCAGCAGTTATATCGAACATCATGGAAAGAGCAGCAGTTCTATATAAGATAATGGATAGAGCAGCAGTTCTATAGGACATCTAAGAAAGAGCAGCGGTACTATAGAACATCATGGGTAGATTAGCAGTTCTATAGAATATCATGGATAGAGCAGTAGTTATATAGAACATTATGGATAGAGCAGCAGCTATGTAGAACATCATGGACAGAACAGCAGTTATATAGAACATTATGGATGGAGCAGCAGTTATATAGAACATCATGGATAAAGCAGCAGTTATGTAGAACATCATGGATAGAGCAGCAGTTATGTAGAACATTATGGATTTAGCAGCAATTAAATATAACATCATGGATAGAGCAGCAGTACCATAGAACATCATGGATTGACCGGTACTTATATAGAACATCATGGATAGAGCAGCAGTTATGTAGAACATTATGGATAGAGCAGCAGTTCTATAGAACATCATGGATAGAGCAGCAGTTATGTAGAACATCATGGGTAGAGCAGCAGTTACATAGAGCATCATGGATAGAGCAGCAGTTATAGAGAACATCTTGAATTTGAGCATCAGTTCTATAGAACATCATGGATAGAGCAGCAGTTATATAGAACATCACGGACAGAGCAGCAGTTCTATAGAACATCATAGATAGAGCAGCAATTATATAGAACATCGTGGATAGAGCAGCAATTATATAGAACATCATGGATAGAGCAGCATTTATATGGAACATTATGGATAGAGCAGCAGTTATGTTGAACGTTATGGATAGAGCATCAGTTCTATAGAACATCATGGATAGAGCAGCAGTTATATAGAACATCACGGACAGAGCAGCAGTTCTATAGAACATCATAGATAGAGCAGCAATTATATAGAACATTGTGGATAGAGCAGCAATTATATAGAACATCATGGATAGAGCAGCATTTATATGGAACATTATGGATAGAGCAGCAGTTATGTTGAACGTTATGGATAGAGCAGCATTTCTATAGAACATCATGGATAGAGCAGCAGTTACATAGAGCATCATGGATAGAGCAGCAGTTAATAGAACATTGTAGACAGAGCAGCAGCTTTATAGAACATCATGGATAGAGCAGCAGTTATAGAAAACATCTTGAATTGAGCATCAGTTCTATAGAACATCACGGATAGAGCAGCAGTTCTATAGAACATCATGGATAGAGCAGCAGTTATACAGAACATCATGGTTAGAGCAGCAGTTCTATAGAACATCATGGATAGAGTAGGAGTTATAGAGAACCTCATGGTTAGAGCAGCAGTTCTATAGAACATTGTGGATATAGAAACAGTTATAAAGAACATCATGGATACAGCAGCAGTTAAATAGAACATCAAGGATAGAGCAGCAGTTCTATAGAACATCACGGATAGAGCAGCAGTTATAGAGAACATCATGGTTAGAGCAGCAGTTATAGAGAACATCATGGTTAGAGCAGCAGTTCTATAGAACATCGTGGATAGAGCTGTAGTTATAAAGAACATAATGGATAGAGTAGCAGTTCTATAGAACATCCTGGATAGAGCAGCAGTTATATAGAACGTGGTGGATAGACCAGCAATTATATAGAACATCATGGATAGAGCAGCAGTTCAATAGAACATAATGGATAGAGCAGCAGTTCTATAGAACATCATGGATAGAGCAGCAGTTCAATAGAACATAATGGATAGAGCATCAGTTCTATAGAACATCATGGATAGAGCGGCAGTTATAGAGAACATCATGGTTAGAGCAGCAGTTCTATAGAACACCGTGGATATAGAAGAAGTTATAAAGAACATCATGGATACAGCAGCAATTATATAGAACATCACGGATAGAGCAGCAGTTCTATAGAACATCATGGATAGAGCAGCAGTTATAGAGAACATCATGGTTAGAGCAGCAGTTCTATAGAACATTGTGGATAGAGCAGATGTTATATAGAACATCACGAATGGAGCAGCAGTTCAATAGAATATCATGGGTAGAGCAGCAGTTCTATAGAACATCAGCAATAGAGCAGCAGTTCTATGGAACATCATGGATAGAGCAGAAGTTCTATAGTGCTTCATGGATAGAATAGCAGTTCTATACAACATCATGGAAAGAGCAGCAGTTATAGAGAACATCATGGTTAGAGCAGCAGTTCTATAGAACACCATGGATGGAGCAGTAGGTCGTTAGAACATCATGGACAGAGCAGCAGTTCTATAGAACATCATGGATAGGTCAACAGTTCTATAGAACATCATGGATAGAGCAGCAGTTCTATAGAACATCATGGTTAGAGCAGCAGTTCTATAGAACATCATGGAAAGAGCAGCAGTTCCATAGAATATCATGGATAGAGCAGCAGTTCTATAGAACATCAGCAATAGAGCAGCAGTTCTATAGGACATCGGGGATAGAGCAGCAGTTCTATAGAATATCATGGATAGAGCAGCAGTTCTATAGAACTTCATGCATAGAGCAGCAGTTCTATAGAACATCAGCAATAGTGCAGCAGTTCTATAGAACATCATGGATAGAGCAGCTGTTCTATAGAACATCATGGATAGAGCAGCAGTTCTAAAGAACATCATGGATAGAGCAGCAGTTATGGAGAACATCATGGTTAGATCAGTAGTTCTGGAGAACATCATGGTTAGATCAGTAGTTCTATAGAACACCATGGATAGAGCAGTAGTTATATAGAACATCATGGATAGAGCAGCAGTTATATCGAACATCATGGAAAGAGCAGCAGTTCTATATAAGATAATGGATAGAGCAGCAGTTCTATAGGACATCTAAGAAAGAGCAGCGGTACTATAGAACATCATGGGTAGATTAGCAGTTCTATAGAATATCATGGATAGAGCAGTAGTTATATAGAACATTATGGATAGAGCAGCAGCTATGTAGAATATCATGGACAGAACAGCAGTTATATAGAACATTATGGATGGAGCAGCAATTATATAGAACATCATGGATAAAGCAGCAGTTATGTAGAACATCATGGATAGAGCAGCAGTTATGTAGAACATTATGGATTTAGCAGCAGTTAAATATAACATCATGGATAGAGCAGCAGTACCATAGAACATCATGGATTGACCGGTACTTATATAGAACATCATGGATAGAGCAGCAGTTATGTAGAACATTATGGATAGAGCAGCAGTTCTATAGAACATCATGGATAGGTCAACAGTTCTATAGAACATCATGGATAGAGCAGCAGTTCTATAGAACATCAGCAATAAATCGGCAGTTATATAGAACATCATGGATAGAGCAGCAGTTATAGAGAACATCATGGTTAGAGCAGCAGTTCTATAGAACATAATGGAAAGAGCAGCAGTTCCATAGAATATCATGGATAGAGCAGCAGTTCTATAGAACATCAGCAATAGAGCAGCAGTTCTATAGGACATCGGGGATAGAGCAGCAGTTCTATAGAATATCATGGATAGAGCAGCAGTTCTATAGAACTTCATGCATAGAGCAGCAGTTCTATAGAACATCAGCAATAGTGCAGCAGTTCTATAGAACATCATGGATAGAGCAGCTGTTCTATTGAACATCATGGATAGAGCAGCAGTTCTATAGAACTTCATGGATAGAATAGCAGTTCTAAAGAACATCATGGATAGAGCAGCAGTTATGGAGAACATCATGGTTAGATCAGTAGTTCTGGAGAACATCATGGTTAGATCAGTAGTTCTATAGAACACCATGGATAGAGCAGTAGTTATATAGAACATCATGGATAGAGCAGCAGTTATATCGAACATCATGGAAAGAGCAGCAGTTCTATATAAGATAATGGATAGAGCAGCAGTTCTATAGGACATCTAAGAAAGAGCAGCGGTACTATAGAACATCATGGGTAGATTAGCAGTTCTATAGAATATCATGGATAGAGCAGTAGTTATATAGAACATTATGGATAGAGCAGCAGCTATGTAGAACATCATGGACAGAACAGCAGTTATATAGAACATTATGGATGGAGCAGCAGTTATATAGAACATCATGGATAAAGCAGAAGTTATGTAGAACATCATGGATAGAGCAGCAGTTATGTAGAACATTATGGATTTAGCAGCAATTAAATATAACATCATGGATAGAGCAGCAGTACCATAGAACATCATGGATTGACCGGTACTTATATAGAACATCATGGATAGAGCAGCAGTTATGTAGAACATTATGGATAGAGCAGCAGTTCTATAGAACATCATGGATAGAGCAGCAGTTATGTAGAACATCATGGGTAGAGCAGCAGTTACATAGAGCATCATGGATAGAGCAGCAGTTATAGAGAACATCTTGAATTTGAGCATCAGTTCTATAGAACATCATGGATAGAGCAGCAGTTATATAGAACATCACGGACAGAGCAGCAGTTCTATAGAACATCATAGATAGAGCAGCAATTATATAGAACATCGTGGATAGAGCAGCAATTATATAGAACATCATGGATAGAGCAGCATTTATATGGAACATTATGGATAGAGCAGCAGTTATGTTGAACGTTATGGATAGAGCATCAGTTCTATAGAACATCATGGATAGAGCAGCAGTTATATAGAACATCACGGACAGAGCAGCAGTTCTATAGAACATCATAGATAGAGCAGCAATTATATAGAACATTGTGGATAGAGCAGCAATTATATAGAACATCATGGATAGAGCAGCATTTATATGGAACATTATGGATAGAGCAGCAGTTATGTTGAACGTTATGGATAGAGCAGCATTTCTATAGAACATCATGGATAGAGCAGCAGTTACATAGAGCATCATGGATAGAGCAGCAGTTAAATAGAACATTGTAGACAGAGCAGCAGCTTTATAGAACATCATGGATAGAGCAGCAGTTATAGAAAACATCTTGAATTTGAGCATCAGTTCTATAGAACATCACGGATAGAGCAGCAGTTCTATAGAACATCATGGATAGAGCAGCAGTTATACAGAACATCATGGTTAGAGCAGCAGTTCTATAGAACATCATGGATAGAGTAGGAGTTATAGAGAACCTCATGGTTAGAGCAGCAGTTCTATAGAACATTGTGGATATAGAAACAGTTATAAAGAACATCATGGATACAGCAGCAGTTAAATAGAACATCAAGGATAGAGCAGCAGTTCTATAGAACATCACGGATAGAGCAGCAGTTATAGAGAACATCATGGTTAGAGCAGCAGTTATAGAGAACATCATGGTTAGAGCAGCAGTTCTATAGAACATCGTGGATAGAGCTGTAGTTATAAAGAACATAATGGATAGAGTAGCAGTTCTATAGAACATCCTGGATAGAGCAGCAGTTATATAGAACGTGGTGGATAGACCAGCAATTATATAGAACATCATGGATAGAGCAGCAGTTCAATAGAACATAATGGATAGAGCAGCAGTTCTATAGAACATCATGGATAGAGCAGCAGTTCAATAGAACATAATGGATAGAGCATCAGTTCTATAGAACATCATGGATAGAGCGGCAGTTATAGAGAACATCATGGTTAGAGCAGCAGTTCTATAGAACACCGTGGATATAGAAGAAGTTATAAAGAACATCATGGATACAGCAGCAATTATATAGAACATCACGGATAGAGCAGCAGTTCTATAGAACATCATGGATAGAGCAGCAGTTATAGAGAACATCATGGTTAGAGCAGCAGTTCTATAGAACATTGTGGATAGAGCAGATGTTATATAGAACATCACGAATGGAGCAGCAGTTCAATAGAATATCATGGGTAGAGCAGCAGTTCTATAGAACATCAGCAATAGAGCAGCAGTTCTATGGAACATCATGGATAGAGCAGAAGTTCTATAGTGCTTCATGGATAGAATAGCAGTTCTATACAACATCATGGAAAGAGCAGCAGTTATAGAGAACATCATGGTTAGAGCAGCAGTTCTATAGAACACCATGGATGGAGCAGTAGGTCGTTAGAACATCATGGACAGAGCAGCAGTTCTATAGAACATCATGGATAGGTCAACAGTTCTATAGAACATCATGGATAGAGCAGCAGTTCTATAGAACATCATGGTTAGAGCAGCAGTTCTATAGAACATCATGGAAAGAGCAGCAGTTCCATAGAATATCATGGATAGAGCAGCAGTTCTATAGAACATCAGCAATAGAGCAGCAGTTCTATAGGACATCGGGGATAGAGCAGCAGTTCTATAGAATATCATGGATAGAGCAGCAGTTCTATAGAACTTCATGCATAGAGCAGCAGTTCTATAGAACATCAGCAATAGTGCAGCAGTTCTATAGAACATCATGGATAGAGCAGCTGTTCTATAGAACATCATGGATAGAGCAGCAGTTCTAAAGAACATCATGGATAGAGCAGCAGTTATGGAGAACATCATGGTTAGATCAGTAGTTCTGGAGAACATCATGGTTAGATCAGTAGTTCTATAGAACACCATGGATAGAGCAGTAGTTATATAGAACATCATGGATAGAGCAGCAGTTATATCGAACATCATGGAAAGAGCAGCAGTTCTATATAAGATAATGGATAGAGCAGCAGTTCTATAGGACATCTAAGAAAGAGCAGCGGTACTATAGAACATCATGGGTAGATTAGCAGTTCTATAGAATATCATGGATAGAGCAGTAGTTATATAGAACATTATGGATAGAGCAGCAGCTATGTAGAATATCATGGACAGAACAGCAGTTATATAGAACATTATGGATGGAGCAGCAATTATATAGAACATCATGGATAAAGCAGCAGTTATGTAGAACATCATGGATAGAGCAGCAGTTATGTAGAACATTATGGATTTAGCAGCAGTTAAATATAACATCATGGATAGAGCAGCAGTACCATAGAACATCATGGATTGACCGGTACTTATATAGAACATCATGGATAGAGCAGCAGTTATGTAGAACATTATGGATAGAGCAGCAGTTCTATAGAACATCATGGATAGGTCAACAGTTCTATAGAACATCATGGATAGAGCAGCAGTTCTATAGAACATCAGCAATAAATCGGCAGTTATATAGAACATCATGGATAGAGCAGCAGTTATAGAGAACATCATGGTTAGAGCAGCAGTTCTATAGAACATAATGGAAAGAGCAGCAGTTCCATAGAATATCATGGATAGAGCAGCAGTTCTATAGAACATCAGCAATAGAGCAGCAGTTCTATAGGACATCGGGGATAGAGCAGCAGTTCTATAGAATATCATGGATAGAGCAGCAGTTCTATAGAACTTCATGCATAGAGCAGCAGTTCTATAGAACATCAGCAATAGTGCAGCAGTTCTATAGAACATCATGGATAGAGCAGCTGTTCTATTGAACATCATGGATAGAGCAGCAGTTCTATAGAACTTCATGGATAGAATAGCAGTTCTAAAGAACATCATGGATAGAGCAGCAGTTATGGAGAACATCATGGTTAGATCAGTAGTTCTGGAGAACATCATGGTTAGATCAGTAGTTCTATAGAACACCATGGATAGAGCAGTAGTTATATAGAACATCATGGATAGAGCAGCAGTTATATCGAACATCATGGAAAGAGCAGCAGTTCTATATAAGATAATGGATAGAGCAGCAGTTCTATAGGACATCTAAGAAAGAGCAGCGGTACTATAGAACATCATGGGTAGATTAGCAGTTCTATAGAATATCATGGATAGAGCAGTAGTTATATAGAACATTATGGATAGAGCAGCAGCTATGTAGAACATCATGGACAGAACAGCAGTTATATAGAACATTATGGATGGAGCAGCAGTTATATAGAACATCATGGATAGAGCAGCAGTTATGTAGAACATTATGGATTTAGCAGCAATTAAATATAACATCATGGATAGAGCAGCAGTACCATAGAACATCATGGATTGACCGGTACTTATATAGAACATCATGGATAGAGCAGCAGTTATGTAGAACATTATGGATAGAGCAGCAGTTCTATAGAACATCATGGATAGAGCAGCAGTTATGTAGAACATCATGGGTAGAGCAGCAGTTACATAGAGCATCATGGATAGAGCAGCAGTTATAGAGAACATCTTGAATTTGAGCATCAGTTCTATAGAACATCATGGATAGAGCAGCAGTTATATAGAACATCACGGACAGAGCAGCAGTTCTATAGAACATCATAGATAGAGCAGCAATTATATAGAACATCGTGGATAGAGCAGCAATTATATAGAACATCATGGATAGAGCAGCATTTATATGGAACATTATGGATAGAGCAGCAGTTATGTTGAACGTTATGGATAGAGCATCAGTTCTATAGAACATCATGGATAGAGCAGCAGTTATATAGAACATCACGGACAGAGCAGCAGTTCTATAGAACATCATAGATAGAGCAGCAATTATATAGAACATTGTGGATAGAGCAGCAATTATATAGAACATCATGGATAGAGCAGCATTTATATGGAACATTATGGATAGAGCAGCAGTTATGTTGAACGTTATGGATAGAGCAGCATTTCTATAGAACATCATGGATAGAGCAGCAGTTACATAGAGCATCATGGATAGAGCAGCAGTTAAATAGAACATTGTAGACAGAGCAGCAGCTTTATAGAACATCATGGATAGAGCAGCAGTTATAGAAAACATCTTGAATTTGAGCATCAGTTCTATAGAACATCACGGATAGAGCAGCAGTTCTATAGAACATCATGGATAGAGCAGCAGTTATACAGAACATCATGGTTAGAGCAGCAGTTCTATAGAACATCATGGATAGAGTAGGAGTTATAGAGAACCTCATGGTTAGAGCAGCAGTTCTATAGAACATTGTGGATATAGAAACAGTTATAAAGAACATCATGGATACAGCAGCAGTTAAATAGAACATCAAGGATAGAGCAGCAGTTCTATAGAACATCACGGATAGAGCAGCAGTTATAGAGAACATCATGGTTAGAGCAGCAGTTATAGAGAACATCATGGTTAGAGCAGCAGTTCTATAGAACATCGTGGATAGAGCTGTAGTTATAAAGAACATAATGGATAGAGTAGCAGTTCTATAGAACATCCTGGATAGAGCAGCAGTTATATAGAACGTGGTGGATAGACCAGCAATTATATAGAACATCATGGATAGAGCAGCAGTTCAATAGAACATAATGGATAGAGCAGCAGTTCTATAGAACATCATGGATAGAGCAGCAGTTCAATAGAACATAATGGATAGAGCATCAGTTCTATAGAACATCATGGATAGAGCGGCAGTTATAGAGAACATCATGGTTAGAGCAGCAGTTCTATAGAACACCGTGGATATAGAAGAAGTTATAAAGAACATCATGGATACAGCAGCAATTATATAGAACATCACGGATAGAGCAGCAGTTCTATAGAACATCATGGATAGAGCAGCAGTTATAGAGAACATCATGGTTAGAGCAGCAGTTCTATAGAACATTGTGGATAGAGCAGATGTTATATAGAACATCACGAATGGAGCAGCAGTTCAATAGAATATCATGGGTAGAGCAGCAGTTCTATAGAACATCAGCAATAGAGCAGCAGTTCTATGGAACATCATGGATAGAGCAGAAGTTCTATAGTGCTTCATGGATAGAATAGCAGTTCTATACAACATCATGGAAAGAGCAGCAGTTATAGAGAACATCATGGTTAGAGCAGCAGTTCTATAGAACACCATGGATGGAGCAGTAGGTCGTTAGAACATCATGGACAGAGCAGCAGTTCTATAGAACATCATGGATAGGTCAACAGTTCTATAGAACATCATGGATAGAGCAGCAGTTCTATAGAACATCATGGTTAGAGCAGCAGTTCTATAGAACATCATGGAAAGAGCAGCAGTTCCATAGAATATCATGGATAGAGCAGCAGTTCTATAGAACATCAGCAATAGAGCAGCAGTTCTATAGGACATCGGGGATAGAGCAGCAGTTCTATAGAATATCATGGATAGAGCAGCAGTTCTATAGAACTTCATGCATAGAGCAGCAGTTCTATAGAACATCAGCAATAGTGCAGCAGTTCTATAGAACATCATGGATAGAGCAGCTGTTCTATAGAACATCATGGATAGAGCAGCAGTTCTAAAGAACATCATGGATAGAGCAGCAGTTATGGAGAACATCATGGTTAGATCAGTAGTTCTGGAGAACATCATGGTTAGATCAGTAGTTCTATAGAACACCATGGATAGAGCAGTAGTTATATAGAACATCATGGATAGAGCAGCAGTTATATCGAACATCATGGAAAGAGCAGCAGTTCTATATAAGATAATGGATAGAGCAGCAGTTCTATAGGACATCTAAGAAAGAGCAGCGGTACTATAGAACATCATGGGTAGATTAGCAGTTCTATAGAATATCATGGATAGAGCAGTAGTTATATAGAACATTATGGATAGAGCAGCAGCTATGTAGAATATCATGGACAGAACAGCAGTTATATAGAACATTATGGATGGAGCAGCAATTATATAGAACATCATGGATAAAGCAGCAGTTATGTAGAACATCATGGATAGAGCAGCAGTTATGTAGAACATTATGGATTTAGCAGCAGTTAAATATAACATCATGGATAGAGCAGCAGTACCATAGAACATCATGGATTGACCGGTACTTATATAGAACATCATGGATAGAGCAGCAGTTATGTAGAACATTATGGATAGAGCAGCAGTTCTATAGAACATCATGGATAGAGCAGCAGTTATGTAGAACATCATGGGTAGAGCAGCAGTTACATAGAGCATCATGGATAGAGCAGCAGTTATAGAGAACATCTTGAATTTGAGCATCAGTTCTATAGAACATCATGGATAGAGCAGCAGTTATATAGAACATCACGGACAGAGCAGCAGTTCTATAGAACATCATAGATAGAGCAGCAATTATATAGAACATCGTGGATAGAGCAGCAATTATATAGAACATCATGGATAGAGCAGCATTTATATGGAACATTATGGATAGAGCAGCAGTTATGTTGAACGTTATGGATAGAGCAGCATTTCTATAGAACATCATGGATAGAGCAGCAGTTACATAGAGCATCATGGATAGAGCAGCAGTTAAATAGAACATTGTAGACAGAGCAGCAGCTTTATAGAACATCATGGATAGAGCAGCAGTTATAGAGAACATCATGGTTAGAGCAGCAGTTCTATAGAACATCATGGATAGAGCAGCAATTATATAGAACATCGTGGATAGAGCAGCATTTATATAGATCATCAGGGATAGAGCATCAGTTCTATAGAACATCGTGGACAGAGCAGCAGTTATATAGAACTTCATGGATAGAGCAGCAGTTATGTAGAACATTCTGGATAGAACAGCAGCATGACAGAACATCATGATAGAGCAGCAGTTCAAAAGAACATAATGGATAGAGCAGCAGTACCATAGAACATCATGGATAGAGCAGTATTTATATAGAACATTATGGATAGAGCAGCAGTTATGTAGAACGTTATGATAGAGCAGCAGTTCTATAGAACATCATGGATAGAGCATCAGTTCTATAGAACATCATGGATAGAGCAGCAGTTACATAGAACATCATGGATAGAGCAGCAGTTCTATAGAACATAATGGATAGAGCAGCAGTTATAGAGAACATCTTGAATTTGAGCATCAGTTCTATAGAACATCATGGATAGAGTAGCAGTTATATAGAACATCATGGATAGAGCAGCAGTTGTAGAGAACATCATGGTTAGAGCAGCAGTTCTATAGAACATCATGGATAGAGCAGCAGTTATATATAACTTCATGGATAGAGCAGCAGTTATGTAGAACATTCTGGATAGAACCGCAGCACGACGGAACATCATGATAGAGCAGCAGTTCAAAAGAACATCAGGGATAGAGCAGCAGTTCTACATAAAATCATGAATAGAGCATCAGTTCTATAGAACATCATGGATAGAGCAGCAGTTATATAGAAAGTCATGGACAGAGCAGCAGTTATATAAAACATCACGGATAGAGCAGCAGTTCTATAGAACATCAAGGATAGAGCAGCAGTTCTATAGAACATCATGGATAGAGCAGCAGTTATGTAGAACATTACGGATAGAGCAGCAGTTATGTAGAACATCATGGATAGAGCAGCAGTTCTATAGAATATCATGGATAGAGCAGCAGTTATATAGAACATCATGGATAGACCAGCAGTTAAATAGAACATCATGGATAGAGCAGCAGTTATATTGTCTTTCATCAGAATATTCATTCTTATTAGGATTGTACTACACTAGTGTGTTTGTCTGTCTGTGTGTGTGTGTGTGTGTGTGTGTGTGTGTGTGTGTGTGTGTGTGTGTGTGTGTGTGTGTGTGTGTGTGTGTGTGTGTGTGTGTGTGTGTGTGTGTGTGTGTGTGTGTGTGTGTGTGTCAGTATTTTCTCTCATAATTACATTATTGCAGCGAGTGCTTTAGATGGAGGGGAGAGTGTGTTCAGTCCTTCATTAGTTTAGCTGTGATACTGACGGCAGGCAGCGCCACCGGCCTCCACAGTCGCCATGCTCCAATGGGTCAGCTTTTGAGAGGCTTGCCACCACACTCCTCATCTGATCCCTGGGACACAAAATGGCCGCCAACCAGAATGAGTGGCAAGGCCCCTGGCACAAATGGCTGCCGACCACAATGAGTGGCAAGGCCCCTGGCACAAATGGATGCCTACCAGGTTGAGTGGCAAGGCCCCTGGTACAAAATGGTGGTTTCTTCTGTTCTTCTTTATATTTCTCTGTTTCTGTTTATCTTTATCTCTGCCCCTCTGTCCATCTCTCTGTCTCTCCTTCTCCGTCCTCTCATCCCTCCTCTCTGCTCTGGCCCTGATACACCCCTTCCCCTGGCTGGGAGTTGGGCTCCATAGACACACACACACACACACACACACACACACACACACACACACCCACACACACACACACACACACACACACACACACACACACACACACACACACACACACACACATTTACTCCTTAAATCCCCCCTCTCTGTCTGTCTGTCTGTCTGTCTGTCTGTCTGTCTGTCTGTCTGTCTGTCTGTCTGTCTGTCTGTCTGTCTGTCTGTCTGTCTCTCTCTCTGTCTGTTTCTCTATTTGTCCTCTTGCTCCCTTCTTTATTTCTCTCTCTCCTGCTGTTGTTATTGAGTTACTTAATAGAAGGTTGAGCTGTGATCGGTGTGTGTGGTGTGGTGTGTGTGTGTGTGTGTGTGTGTGTGTGTGGTGTGTGGTGTGGTGTGTGTGTGGTGTGTGTGTGTGTGTGTGTGTGTGGTGTGTGTGTGTGGTGTGTGTGTGTGTGTGTGTGTGTGTGTGTGTGTGTGGTGTGTGTGGTGTGTGTGTGTGTGTGTGTGTGTGTGTGTGTGTGTGTGTGTGGTGTGTGTGTGTGTGTGTGTGTGTGTGTGTGTGTGTGTGTGTGTGTGTGTGTGTGTGTGTGTGGGGGGCGTGTGTGTTCCCGGGTGAGAAACAAATCTTGATCACAAACACCATCTGTCAACAACAGGCTCACCTGCTAGGAAGCATTTAACACACACACACACACAAACTCGTAGACACACACACACACACCGCCATGTCACAAAAATACAATTATATCGTTTCCCACTTAGTCAACTTGACAATCTCACCTACTTCACAGACAGTAAAGTCCCCACAGAATACACACACTCCTTGACACCTTACCTTCGCACAATAACCGGATGAAAAGTAGAGAGGAAGAGAGCAAGAGAGAGAGAGACAGAGAGACAGAGAGAGAGAGAAGGGCAACCAGTGAAGAACAAACACCATTGTAAATACAACCCATATATTTACGTTTATTTATTTTCCATTTTGTACTTTAACTATTTGCACCTAATATGACATTTGAAATGTCTTTATTCTTTTGGAACTTTTGTGAGTGTAATGTTTACTGTACATTTTTATTGTTTATTTCACTTTTGTTCACTATCTAGTTCACTTGCTTTGGCAATGTTAACATGTTTCCTATGCCAATAAAGCCCTTACATTAAAATGAATTGAGAGAGGGAGAGAGAAAGAGAGATAGGGAAAGAGAGAGGGATAGACAGAGGGAACGGGAGAGGCAAAGAGAGGAGAGAGAAGAGAGAAAGAGAGAGAGGAGAGAGGGAGGGAGAGAGAGAGGGAGAGAGGCAGAGAAGAGAGAGAGAGAGACAGGGGGGAGAGAGAGAGAGAATCTGAAGTCAAATGTCTACTGTTTGCTGATGATCTGGTGCTTCTGTCCCCAACCAAGGAGGGCCTACAGCAGCACCTAGATATTCTGCACAGATTCTGTCAGACCTGGACCCTGACAGTAAAACTCAGTAAGACAAAAAGAATGGTGTTCCAAAAAAGGTCCAGTTGCCAGGACCACAAAATACAAATTCTATCTAGACACCGTTGCCCTAGAGCACACAAAAAACGATACATACCTTGGCCTAAACATCAGCGCCACAGGTAACTTCCACAAAGCTGTGAACGATCTGAGAGACAAGGCAAGAAAGGCATTCTATAACATCAAAAGGAACATAAAATTCAACATACCAATTAGGATCTGGCAAAAAATACTTGAATCAGTTATAGAACCCATTGCCCTTTATGGTTGTGAGGTCTGGGGTCTGCTCACCAACCAAGAATTCACAAAATGGGACAAACACCAAATTGAGACTCCGCATGCAGAATTCTGCAAAAAGATCCTCTGTGTACAACGTAAAACACCAAATAGTACATGCAGAGCAGAATTAGGCAGAAACCCGCTAATTCTCAAAATCCAGAAAATAACGGATAAATTCTACAACCACCTAAAAGGAAGCTATTCCCAAACCTTCCATAACAAAGCCATCACCTACAGAGAGATGAACCTGGAGAAGAGTCCCCTAAGCAAGCTGGTCCTGGGGCTCTGTTCACAAACACAAACATGCCCCAGGACAGCAGCACAATTAGACTCAACCAAATCATGAGAAAACAGAAAGATAATTACTTGACACATTGGAAAGAATTAACAAAGAAACAGAGCAAACTAAAATGCTATTTGGCCCTAAACAGAGAGTACACAGTGGCAGAATACCTGACCACTGTGACTGATCCAAACTTAAGGAAAGCTTTGACTATGTACAGACTCAGAGAGCATAGCCTTGCTATTGAGAAAGGCCACCATAGGCAGACCTGGCTCTCAAGAGAAGACAGGCTATGTGCACACTGCCCACAAAATGAGGTGGAAACTGAGCTGCACTTCCTAACCTCCTGCCAAATGTATGCCCATATTAGAGACACATATTTCCCTCAGATTACACAGATCCACAAAGAATTCAAAAAACAAATCCAATTTTGATAAACTCCCATATCTACAGGGGGAAATACCACAGTGTGCCATCACAGCAGCAAGATTTGTGACCTGTTGTCACAAGAAAAGGGCAGCCAGTGAAGAACAAACACCATTGTAAATACAACCCTTATTTATGCTTATTTATTTTCCCTTGTGTACTTTAACCATTTGTACATCGTTACAACACTGTATATATACATAATATAACATTTGAAATGTCTTTGTTCTTTTGGAACTTCTGTGAGTGTAATGTTTACTGTTCATTTTTATTGTTTATTTCACTTTTGTTTATTATGTATTTTCACTTACTTAGGCAATGTTAACATATGTTTCCCATGCCAATAAAGTTCCTTGAATTGAAACTGAGAGAGAGAGAGAGAGAGGAGTGTATTATCTGAGGAAACTACATTAGTTTCTCATTCGGTCCCTTCAGGTGAGTGTGCATGTGCTTGCATGTCTCCCTCCAACTCAATGACCACTAAAGCTTCTCAAGGCATGAACAAAAATACTATAGTATAATATGTTATAAATACTGTAGTGTTTTTGCAGACTGTAGTATAATATGGTATAAATACGACAGTGTTTTTGCAGACTGTAGTATAATGTGGTATAAATACTGTAGTGTTTTTGCAGACTGTAGTATAATATGGTATAAATACTGTAGTGTTTTTGCAGACTGTAGTATAATATGGTATAAATACGACAGTGTTTTTGCAGACTGTAGTATAAAATGGTATAAATACTGTAGTGTTTTTGCAGACTGTAGTATAATGTGGTATAAATACTGTAGTGTTTTTGCAGACTGTAGTATAATATGTTATAAATAATGTAGTGTTTTTGCAGACTGTAGTATAGTATGTTATAAATACTGTAGTGTTTTTGCAGACTGTAGTATAAAATGGTATAAATACTGTAGTGTTTTTGCAGACTGTAGTATAATGTGGTATAAATACTGTAGTGTTTTTGCAGACTGTAGTATAATATGTTATAAATAATGTAGTGTTTTTGCAGACTGTAGTATAGTATGTTATAAATACTGTAGTGTTTTTGCAGACTGTAGTGTAATATGGTATAAATACTGTAGTGTTTTTGCAGACTGTTGTATAATATGGTATAAATACTGTAGTGTTTTTGCAGACTGTAGTATACTATGTTATAAATACTGTAGTGTTTTGCAGACTGTAGTATAATATGTTATAAATACTGTTGTGTTTTTTGCAGACTGTAGTATGCTGTAGTATTTATGGTAGTATTTTTGCAGACTGTAGTATGCTGTAGTATTTACTGTAGTGATTTTCCGCAGACTGTAGTACGCTGTAGTATTTACTGTAGTGTTTTTGTTGTATTTTGCTTGACATAGAAGTGCAGGCTTTCTACTTGAGACAGGACTGTCGTGCGTTTTTTTGTTTTGTTTCAGTGTTCACGTATGAATAAAAATATAAGTATGGACACTTACCACGCTGCGTATTGGTCCGATATTTCTTACTCTTCATCAGAAGACGAAACGTATGACAAGAATACTATAGTAAATACTACTGTAATGTCTGCAAAAACACTACACTTTCATTTTTTTTTTGCATATGCCCTGCCCATTCCCCTCCCGCATATCCCAGTTTCTGCCAACCATAAGTGAGAAACCTACATGCCAAGCAGAGAACATATATTGTGTTCCCTACAGGTTATAGAACATACCAGAAGCTGTGAACTATCTGTTCAGACCCCAGTCCTACTTACCTACAGGTTATAGAAAACGTGCTCTGTTAGTATTTCTACAGTAGGTAACCTTGCCTATACATGGAACAATCACCCACAAACACAAGAGAAAATAAACCTATATAAATATGGCCTCCAATTAGAAGCAACGACAACCAGCTGCTTCTAATTGGAGGTCGTTCCCAAAACTAACATAGAAATACAAATACTAGAAATACGAACATAGAAATACAAAACATAGAACAACACCCAAAGAAAACCGACAACACAAAACAAACACACCCCTGCCACGTCCTGACCAAACTACAATAACAAATAACCCCTTTACTGGTCAGAACGTGACAGTACCCCCCCCCCAAAAAAAAAATAAACACAAAAAATAAACCCCAAAACAAAAATCAATCCTAAACTAAAGTGAGGGAAGGGAGGGTGGCTACCGTCACCAACGGCTCCCGTGCTACACCCCCCACTCACCAATCCTCCTCCTATGGAGGTGGCTCAGGCTCTGGCTTTAGTCCCCAACCTAACCTGTCCACCGTCGCTGAAGACCTTGGACTGGAGGGCGACTCTGGGAACTCCGGACTGGAGGGCGACTCTGGGAACTCCGGACTGGAGGGCGACTCTGGGAACTCCGGACTGGAGGGCGACTCTGGGAACTCCGGACTGGAGGGCGACTCTGGGAAGTCCGGACTGGAGGGCGATTCTGGGAACTCCGGACTGGAGGGCGACTCTGGGAACTCCGGACTGGAGGGCGACTCTGGCTGCGCCGGTTCCGGACTGGAGGGCTGTCTCTGGCTGCGCCGGTTCCGGACTGGAGGGCTGTCTCTGTCGGCTCCGGACTGTGGGCCGTCTCTGTCGGCTCCGGACTGTGGGCCGTCTCTGTCGGCTCCGGACTGTGGGCCGTCTCTGTCGGCTCTGGACTGTGGGGCTTCTCTGTCGGCTCCGGACTGTGGGCCATCTCTGCTGGCTCCGGACTGTGGGCCATCTCTAGACGGGGCACTATTGCCGGAAGCTCTGGACAGGGCACTGTTGCCGGACACCCTGGACGGGGCACTGTTGCCGGACACTCTGGACGGGGCACTGTTGCCGGACACTCTGGACGCCGGACACTCTGGACGGGGCACTGTTGCCGGAAGTCCTGGACAGGGAATGCGCACTGGAAGCCTGATGCATGGGGCTGGTACTGGAGGTACCAGACTGGAGACACGAACCCCAAGGCTAGTGCGACGAGCAGGAGCAGGACGAGCTGGACTGGGCTGACGCACTGGAGGCCTGGTGCGTGGGGCTGGCTTAGGAGGCACCAGACTAGGAACACGCACCTCAAGGCTAGTGCGAGGAGCAGGAACAGGGCGTACTGGACTGGACTGATGCACTACAGGCCTGGTGTGTGGGACTGGCTTCGAAGGCGCCAGACTAGGGACACGCACCTCAAGGCTAGTGCGAGGAGCAGGAAAAGGGCGTACTGGACTGGACTGACGCACTACAGGCCTGGTGCGTGGGACTGGCTTCGAAGGTGCCAGACTAGGGACACGCACCTCAAGGCTAGTGCGAGGAGCAGGAACTGGATACACTGGTGATACAGTGCGTATCTCCGCATAGCGTGGTGTTTTCTTGGTCCGACGCTCCCCATAATAAGCACGGGAAGTTGGCTCAGGTCCCCTTCCTGGCCTAGCCAACTTACCCGTGTGCCCCCCCAAAATAAAATTGTGGGGGCTGCCTCTCAGGCTTCCTTGCCAGCCGTGTTCCCGAATAACGTTCTCGATCCTCTCCAGTCTTCCTCCATGGTCCTTCTCCAGCCAGTATCTCCTCTCAAGTCCATGACTCCGTATACACCTCCTGCTGCTCCCTCCTCCGCAGCTTGGTCCTCGTTTGGTGGTTGATTCTGTCATACGTTTCGTCTTCTGATGAAGAGTAAGAAATATCGGACCAATACGCAGCGTGGTAAGTGTCCATACTTATATTTTTATTCATACGTGAACACTGAAACAAAACAAGAAAACGCACGACAGTCCTGTAAGGTA
This sequence comes from Salmo salar, assembly GCF_965601325.2. Classification (NCBI taxonomy): domain Eukaryota; kingdom Metazoa; phylum Chordata; class Actinopteri; order Salmoniformes; family Salmonidae; genus Salmo; species Salmo salar. Next base: position 80,979,143 of record NC_138292.1, on the reverse strand, counting down.
ACCTTGCCTATACATGGAACAATCACCCACAAACACAAGAGAAAATAAACCCATATAAATATGGCCTCCAATTAGAAGCAACGACAACCAGCTGCTTCTAATTGGAGGTCGTTCCCAAAACTAACATAGAAATACAAATACTAGAAATACGAACATAGAAATACAAAACATAGAACAACACCCAAAGAAAACCAACAACACAAAACAAACACACCCCTGCCACGTCCTGACCAAACTACAATAACAAATAACCCCTTTTACTGGTCAGAACGTGACAATTCTACAGTACACTACAACATTCTATAGTAAGTACTACACATGATCGAGGGATACTACAGTGTAGTATAGTATTCTACGGTATACTACAATATCTATAGTAAGCACTACAAGATCAAGGGTGGTAGTCTACAGTATACTAATTCTGTAGTAAGTACTGTCGTATTATATAGTAAACTGTACTATTTCTTTCCATGTGGGTAACCAGTGACATTAACCTGCTTGCACCTACATACCACACTGAAACACACGGCACACAGCTTACACACACGACACGCTAGTCTAACACGGATAGCAGACATTCCCAATACAGGTTCTGTCATGTTGGAGTTGGGTTCAAACTAGGAGCTGACTACTTGGACAAGCTTTCAACAAGCGCTCCCAAACCGCCTGGTTGCTAAGCTCTTTAATACAGTCCATTGTTCTGAGATGATTACATTCTAGAAGCACCATTCTGATTCTGGAACATTCTTTATGGAATGTATCAGAATTCCTTATTAAAGTTTATGAATGATACATCATCGACATCTCTGATTTAGATACACACGTGTGTATAGGTCGGGATTTGTTCAACATAACACTAGACTTTATAAAATGTATAGTCTTTATATTCTGAGCGTTTTAGAATTAACACTTTCCAACAATAAGAAACCTAATGTTTATTCAAATGACACTTAATATAAACTAATGCTTATTCAAGTGACTTATGATGATGTAACTTATGTTTATTCAACGGCATGCTAATTAGAGATAATGCTGATTTAAGAAGCAGCAATAAAGACACGATGAAGACACACCACACTACAAGCTTCCGCTGTCGCCACAATAGAATCCCCTTTAGAACAATAGAACGTTTAGAACACAATAGGTGATTGTTCTGAGTGTTCTTCTGGCAGAACATGGTTTCAGTGTAGAACAACAGCAGGAGAGAGATGAGACAAAATGCATATTTATTATGACTGAGAATATAGAGTCTATCCACTTGTATCTGAAACAACAAAAGGCTGTTTTCTCCTCTCTCATCATCTGTCTCGCTTTCTCTCCTTTCAAATCCTTCATTTAAATACTTCCCTGTTTATTCCTCCGTAATTACCTCCATCCACTCTTTCCTCCCTTTCATTTTTACAGAAGACCAGAAATCCTCTCCTCTGCAAACTCTTTGTCCCGTCGTTCCCTAGTGGAATCTATAAACAGACTGTTTAGGGAGAAGAAAGATGGGGGGAAAGAATAGCACGTCGCACAAGCCCTTAATCTTCCTGGCAGAAGTGGAGGATTCCAAAAACTATTTGTTGTTGTTCCTGAGAGACAAGGAGAGGTACTTTACACTTTTTTTGTGGGTATTAATGCACTGTTGGAGAATAAGCATTTCTCTACACCCTCGATATCATCTGCAAAATATGTTTACGCAACCAATAACATTTTATCTGAACACAGTTACTGTGGCTATCATTCCAAAGTAGCTAGCATTCCAAAGTAGCTAGCATTCCAAAGTAGCTAGCATTCCAAAGTAACTAGCATTCCAAAGTAGCTAGCATTCCAAAGTAACTAGCATTCCAAAGTAGCTAGCATTCCAAAGTAGCTAGCATTCCAAAGTAGCTAGCATTCCAAAGTAGCTAGCACTCCAAAGTAACTAGCATTCCAAAGTAGCTAGCATTCCAAAGTAACTAGCATTCCAAAGTAACTAGCATTCCAAAGTAGCTAGCATTCCAAAGTAGCTAGCATTCCAAAGTAGATAGCATTCCAAAGTAGCTAGCATTCCAAAGTAGCTAGCATTCCAAAGTCAGTAGAACAGTTTCCGAGAGTAGGATTAACATCGGCCTACCGTGGTATATGGTTTAAGTTCCTCTACTGTGGAAAAAGACAGGTCTGTTTGCTACAGTCAGAAATAGTGTCTAGTGTGTGAATGAGTGAAACAACAACAGTAATTACAGGCTAATCCGTCTAAATTGGAAAACAGGACACCAAAATCGGTTTGATGACGCTGTTGTCGTTTCGGGCTAAATCTCCTTCCACTGATCGGCCGCCGCGGTAATCCTCATTACCAAAACACTAATCCCCACGGTGATACCGGTGTTGTCGAGCGACAAGCCCCCACGGCTCATCACCCCTCCTCTCGCTCCTCCAAAACTTCCCCAAACTTCCATCACCCCAATGGTACCCTATTCCCTTTAACAGTGCACTACTTTTGACCAGGGCCCATGGTAGTAGCGCACCATATAGGGAATAGGGTGTCATTTGCGACGTCACCCAACCAGTGTGCGAGAGAGTGTCTCCTTGACAACAGTTTCTAACAAGCTCTGACACAGCATATAACATGTAAACAACGTAAATGCATTAATCGAACATGGAGAATTAGTTCAGAAAATGGGTCAGTCTTTAGTATTGTCTTGTTGTTGTCTTTCTCACAGACTTGGGAAGAAGCGACAGACAGACAACTGGACTCGGATTCTTCTAATTTGCTGCCTGTTTGTTCAGCTCAGTTGGGAGTTTCTTAGCCGAAGAGAAAACCTACTGATTAACCCGATATTACATTCAATCATGGGCTCCTGTGTGGCGCACTGGCTCCAGGTCATCTACAAATCTTTGCTAGGTAAAGCACCGCCTTATCTCAGTTCACTGGTCACCGTAGCAGCACCCACCCGCAGCACGCGCTCCAGCACATATATTTCTGTCACGATTCCTACCGACGGTGGCGCCCCCTCCTGCTCGGGTGGCGCTCGGCGGTCGTCGTCACCGGCCTATTAGCTACCACCGATTCCCTTTTTGTTTTTTCCCTTTTTTTATGTTTTCTCACCTGCCCTGAGTTAGGTAATTAAGAGGGCTATTTAGTTCAGCTGGCCCGCACCCTATTGTGCGGGATTGTTTTTCTGTATGTCAACTGCGTTTGTTGACTGTGCTTGTCCATTGTATTTTTCCCTGTTGTTGGGAGACCTCTTATTTTGTACGGGTGGTTCTTAATTAAAATTACCACACAGTGTTCGCTGCTTCCTGCGCTTCTTTCCGCCACACCACAGACAAGACGCTACAGAATCCCGCACCCCCAGAAGGAGCATGGAATCAGCGGGAGCAGCGGGCACTCCACTACCCTCCATGGAGGAACGTGTCCAGCACAATACATCGGTCCTGCATCGCATCGGATCCGCCATGGACCAGATGATGGAGAGGATGGAACGATGGGAGAGGAGTGGTATCCTCTCTCCACCTACACCCCCCCCCCCCGATACAACCATCTCCTCCTCCTACGACGTCTGGCTCTGGCGCGCTTCGCCTGGCACTACCGAGGGAGTACGATGGGACGGCGGCTGGGTGCAAGGGGTTTCTTCTCCAGCTAGAGTTGTACCTGGCCACCGTCAGACCTGCTCCTACAGGAGAGGAGAGCGTAAGTGCCCTCGTTTCCTGCCTGACGGGCCGAGCTCTGGAGTGGGCTAATGCGGTCTGGAACGCTCCAGACTCGGCGAGGGACCACTACCCAGAGTTCACCTGTTTTCGACCACCCCCCCGAAGGTAAAGCGGCGGGTGAACGGCTGTTCCACCTCAGGCAGGAGACGAGGAGCGCTCAAGACTTCGCGCTGGAGTTTAGGACCTTGGCTGCTGGAGCGGGGTGGAATGACAGGGCCCTCATAGACCACTACCGGTGTAGTCTCCGGGCGGACGTCCGCAGGGAGCTGGCCTGTAGGGACACCAATCTATCCCTGGACGAACTCATTGACATGTCCATACGGTTGGACAATTTGCTGGCTGCCCGCGGGCGTTCGGAGAGGGTCCTGCCCGTTCCACCCCCGTGCACCCCCGCCCCTACCCCTATGGAGGTAGGGGGGGCCGTGCCAAGGGGCACCGGAGGAGGTGGCTCCTCCTGCACCAGCTGTGGTCGGAGAGGACACACGGCCGACCGGTGCTGGAGGAGCCAGTCTGGGAGTCGAGAAGGCAGGCAGAACACTTCTCGGTCACCTCAGGTGAGTCAGCACCAGATTCGCCCAGAACCCCCTGTTGGTCATGTGTTTTTGCCTGTTTCATTTTCTAAATTTTTTCCCTCTTCCCAGCATAGGGCGCTAGTCGATTCAGGCGCAGCTGGGAACTTTATGGACCGTGGACTTGCCATTAAGCTGGGCATTCCACGGGTGCCGATAGATTCCCCCTTCCCCGTGCACTCCTTAGATAGCCGACCATTAGGGTCAGGGCTAGTCAGGGAGTCTACGGTGCCGCTGGACATGGTAACGCTGGGGAATCATAGGGAAAGCATTAACTTTTTCCTTATTGATTCACCTGCGTTTCCAGTGGTGCTGGGGGTCCCCTGGCTGGCTGGTCACAATCCCCTCATTTCATGGAAACAGGGGGTTCTCCAGGGGTGGTCGGAGGAGTGTTCAGGGAAATGCCTAGGAGTTTCCATAGGTGCCACGTCGGTGGAGAGTCCAGACCAGGTGTCCACCGTGCGCATTCCCCCTGAATACGCCGATTTGGCGATCGCTTTTTGTAAAAAGAGAGCGACTAAATTACCACCTCATCGACAAGGGGATTGTGCGATAGATCTCCAGGTTAACGCTGCGCTTCCCAGGAGTCACGTGTACCCCTTGTCACAAGAGGAGACGGCGGCTATGGAGACATACGTCACGGAATCCTTGGGACAGGGGTACATTCGGCCCTCCATCTCACCCGCTTCCTCGAGTTTCTTTTTTGTGAAGAAAAAGGAGGGAGGTCTGCGTCCGTGCATTGATTATAGAGGTCTAAACGCGATCACGGTGGGGTTTAGTTACCCACTACCTCTTATCGCTACGGCGGTGGAATCATTTCACGGAGCACAGTTCTTCACAAAATTGGATCTCAGGAGCGCGTATAACCTGGTGCGTATCAAGAAGGGAGACGAGTGGAAAACCGCCTTTAGTACCACATCAGGCCATTATGAGTACCTCGTCATGCCGTATGGGTTGAAAAATGCTCCAGCCGTCTTTCAATCCTTTGTTGACGAGATTCTCAGGGACCTGCACGGGCAGGGCGTGATTGTCTATATCGATGACATTCTGATATATTCCGCCACCCGCTCCGCGCATGTGTCCCTGGTGCGCAGGGTGCTTGGTAGACTGCTGGAGCATGACCTATACGTTAAGGCTGAGAAGTGTGAGTTTTTCAAACGAGCCGTCTCCTTTCTGGGTTATCGCATTTCCACCACGGGGGTGGTGATGGAGTGTGACCGCGTTAAGGCCGTGCGTAATTGGCCGACTCCAACCACGGTGAAGGAAGTGCAGCGGTTCTTGGGCTTTGCCAACTACTACCGGAGGTTTATCCGGGGGTTTGGCCAGGTAGCGGCTCCCATTACCTCACTGCTGAAGGGGGGGCCGGCGCGTTTGAGATGGTCGACGGAGGCGGACGGAGCCTTCAAGAAGTTGAAGACCCTGTTCACCGACGCGCCCGTGTTGGCGCACCCGGACCCATCTTTAGCGTTCGTAGTAGAGGTGGACGCATCCGAGGCTGGGGTGGGTGCCGTGCTATCACAGCGCTCGGGTGCGCCACCGAAACTCCGCCCCTGCGCTTTCTTCTCAGGGAAGCTCAGTTCGGCGGAGCGTAACTACGATGTGGGGGACAGGGAGTTGCTAGCGGTAGTCAAAGCCTTGAGGGTGTGGCGACACTGGCTTGAGGGGGCTAAGCACCCCTTTCTCATCTGGACCGACCACCGAAACCTGGAGTACATCCGGGCAGCGAGGAGACTGAATCCACGTCAGGCAAGGTGGGCCATGTTCTTCGCCCGGTTTAGGTTTACCATCTCATATAGACCGGGTTCCCTTAATACTAAAGCCGACGCGCTGTCCCGTCTGTATGACACGGATGACCGCCCCATCGATCCAACTCCCATCATTCCAGCGTCTAGGCTGGTGGCACCAGTGGTGTGGGAGGTGGACGCAGACATCGAGCGGGCACTGGTGTTGGATCCTGCGCCTGCGCAGGTGCCCGTGGGGCGCATGTATGTGCCGCTCGATGTTCGCGATCGGTTGATTCGGTGGGCGCACACGCTACCTGCGGCGGGTCATCCTGGTGTAGAGAGGACAGGGCGGAGTCTAAGGGGGAAGTATCGGTGGCCCACCTTGGCTAAGGACGTGAGGTCATATGTCTCTTCCTGTTCGGTCTGTGCCCAGAGTAAGGCTCCTAGGCATTTACCGAGAGGGAAGTTACAGCCCCTCCCCGTTCCGCAACGGCCATGGTCGCACCTGTCTATCGACTTCCTGACAGATCTTCCCCCCTCTCAGGGGAACACTGCGATTCTGGTGGTTGTGGATCGGTTTTCTAAGTCCTGCCGTCTCCTCCCCTTGCCCGGTCTCCCTACAGCCCTGCAGACTGCGGAGGCCCTATTTACCCACGTCTTCCGGCACTACGGGGTGCCGGAGGATATTGTCTCTGATCGGGGTTCCCAGTTCACATCCAGGGTCTGGAAGGCGTTTATGGAGCGGCTGGGGGTCTCGGTCAGTTTAACCTCCGGTTATCACCCCGAGAGCAATGGGCAGGCGGAGAGGGTGAACCAGGAGGTGAGCAGGTTCCTGAGGTCGTATTGCCGGGACCGGCCAGGGGAGTGGGCGAGGTATATTCCTTGGGCAGAGTTAGCCCAGAACTCACTTCGCCACTCCTCTACTAACATGTCACCCTTCCAGTGTGTGCTAGGGTACCAGCCGGTCCTGGCCCCATGGCACCAGAGCCAGACCGAGGCTCCTGCGGTGGAGGACTGGGTTCAGCACTCCAAGGAGACCTGGAAAGCAGTACAGGACTCACTGAAGGAGGCCAGTGCTAGGCAGAAAAGGAGTGCTGACCGCCACCGCAGTGAGGCGCCGGTGTTCGCACCGGGTGACAGGGTCTGGCTCTCGACCCGGAACCTGTCTCTCCGCGTGCCCTGCCGGAAGCTGGGGCCGCAGTGTGTGAGGAGGATAAACGAGGTGTGTTATCGGTTGCAACTCCCTTCCTATTACCGTATTAACCCCTCGTTTCATGTGTCTCTCCTCAGGCCGGTGGTGGCTGGTCCCCTACAAGAAGATGAGGTGCCGGAGGTCCCTCCACCCCCCCTGGACATCGGGGGGTCCCCGGCGTACAGCGTAAGGGCCATTCTGGACTCGAGACGCCGGGCGGGGGGCCTGCAGTACCTTGTGGACTGGGAGGGGTACGGTCCGGAGGAGAGGTGCTGGGTGCCGGCGGAGGACGTCTTGGACCCATCCATGTTGAAGGAGTTCCACCGCCTCCGTCCGGATCGCCCTGCGCCTCGTCCTCCGGGTCGGCCTCGAGGCCGGTGTCGGCGCGCTGCAGGGGCCGCGCGTCAGGAGGGGGGTACTGTCACGATTCCTACCGACGGTGGCGCCCCCTCCTGCTCGGGTGGCGCTCGGCGGTCGTCGTCACCGGCCTATTAGCTACCACCGATTCCCTTTTTGTTTTTTCCCTTTTTTTATGTTTTCTCACCTGCCCTGAGTTAGGTAATTAAGAGGGCTATTTAGTTCAGCTGGCCCGCACCCTATTGTGCGGGATTGTTTTTCTGTATGTCAACTGCGTTTGTTGACTGTGCTTGTCCATTGTATTTTTCCCTGTTGTTGGGAGACCTCTTATTTTGTACGGGTGGTTCTTAATGAAAATTACCACACAGTGTTCGCTGCTTCCTGCGCTTCTTTCCGCCACACCACAGACAAGACGCTACAATTTCACTGGTCATCCCGAGAGCCAATTCCTCCTTTGGCCGCCTTTCCTTCCAGTTCTCTGCTGCCAATGACTGGAACGAACTGCAAAAATCGCTGAAGCTGGAGACTCTCATCTCCCTCACTAGCTTTAAGCACCAGCTGTCAGAGCAGCTCACAGATCATTGCAGCTGTACATAGCCCATCTGTAAATAGCCCATCCAACTACCTCATCCCCATACTGTATTTATTTGTTAATTTTGCTCCTTTGCACCCCAGTATCTCTACTTGCACATTCATCTTCTGCACAAATATTACTCCAGTGTTTAATTGCTATATCGTGATTACCTCGCCACTATGGCCTATTTAATGCCTTACCTCCCTTATTTTACCGCATTTGCACACACTGTATATAGACTTGTTTTTCTATTGTGTTATTGACTGTATGTTTGTTTTACTCCATGTGTAACTCTGTGTTGTTTGTGTCGAACTGCTTTGCTTCATCTTGGCCAGGCCGCAGTTGTAAATGAGAACTTGTTCTCAACTGGCCTACCTGGTTAAATAAAGGTGAAATAAAAAAAAAAAATAATAATAAATAAGGCACTGCATCTCAGTGCTAGAGGCATCACTACAGACACCCTGGTTCGATTCCAGGCTGTATCACAACCAACCGTGATTGGCAGTCCCATAGGGCGGCGCGCAACAGGCCCAGTGTCGTCCGGGTTTGGCCAGTATAGGCCGTCATTGTAAATAAGAATTTGTTCTTAACTGACTTGCCTAGTTAAATACAGGTTAAATCATATTACATGGGCTGTTGTTAATACAAGCAGAAACTTTTGAAACTGGAACTAAGTCCTGTCAACAATCTGTTTACACTTACACTACAGAGATTCTAGAACACAACAGCTCTGAACGTTCTACCTGGTTGTGTGTCAATGCTCTTAAGTCTTCCCATTGGAGAGGAGGGGGAAAGAGAGGAGACTAGCCCACCTACTGCCCAGGAGACTCCCAGAAAGTCTTGGGTTCTAATTATGCAAATTCACCACAGGCGCGAGCAGCCTGATTGGCCAGCACTGTGCAATTAGAGGAGCATTAATTACATATCCTCGTTAGTGATGTCACAGGAGGGTGATCAACACAGCAGGACACTTAATGAATCACTTACCACTGTCTGATAGTCACATTCACTTAAAAAACCTGTGTGTGTGTGTGTGTGTGTGTGTGTGTGTGTGTGTGTGTGTGTGTGTGTGTGTGTGTGTGTGTGTGTGTGTGTGTGTGTGTGTGTGTGTGTGGCCGTGTGAACGATAGAAAACCTTTAAGAATGTTCTGTTTCTTCAATCCAAAAAACACTGCAACTAGATGCTATTTAATTCACAATCAATCAGCCCATCATCTTAGACAAAATAACACAATATTCTCTTCAAAACAACTGTTCCCCCGAGGTAAAACTAAACAAAGCACAAACTAGTGTGAACGTGAGAATTGTCTTTTTAAAACACATAATTGTTTGTGTTTTCTGGTATGCCAATGGCTGTTAGCATGATTTAAATGGTAGAACTGCATGGAAGCTAACGTGCTAAATATGCTAATGCCTTTTAGCATGTTTTATATGGTAGAACTGCATGGAAGCTAACGTGCTAAATATGCTAATGCTTTTGAGCATGTTTTATATGGTAGAACTGCATGAAAGCTAATGTGCTAAGTATGCATGAATGCTAGCAGGCGTGAACAGAAGGAAGAGATTAGCTAAATCACACTGAATATGATCATGCACACACAGATGTGTGTGTGTGTGTGTGTGTGTGTGTGTGTGTGTGTGTGTGTGTGTGTGTGTGTGTGTGTGTCAAACCCCAGTGTAGTGGTTTACCTTTCTACTGAGATCCTAATTAAGATAAATCCATCGCCCTTTCCCCGATGAAAAAGAACACACACACGAACACACACACGTGAACGAACACACACACCCACACACCATATCCTTTCATCTATCAACATTATGCTAACTACCACAGGGACATTATTACCTCTTTCCTGTCCGATTCATATTAATATGAGTCATTTAATAATGCAACTCACACACATGGGCACACAGATACACACATGGGCACACAGATACACACAGATACACACAGATACACACATGGGCACACAGATACACACATGGGCACACAGATACACACAGATACACACAGTTTAATTGATATTCATCATTTAATAATGAAGTATTCTGATCCATCTGGTTTCCAGGCAGTTGTCGTGGCGATGGGATCATCACCAGGACAACAGGGTTCAATAACAGTGCTAGAGCGCCAGTCAGCTATCGCCATAGCTACTGTACATACATCAGGGGTGTAACATGGACACATACAGTGCCTTCAGGAAGTATTAAAACCCCTGGACTTATCCCACATTTTGTTGTGCTACAAGACATTTCCAAGTCTTGTCATAGATTTTCAATCGGATTTAAGTCAAAACTGTAACTAGGCCACTCAGGAACATTCAATGCCATCTTGATAAGCAACTCAAGTGTATGTTTGGTCTTGTCTCCTTCTAGAACTACAGGGCAGGCAGGTTGACCCTCCAGTCCTGTTGTAACTAACACCTTATTCAGCTAACTGGGACTGGCTCCTAATAGAACTACAGGGCAGGCAGGTTGACCCTCCAGTCCTGTTGTAACTAACACCTTATTCAGCTAACTGGGACTGGCTCCTACTAGAACTACAGGGCAGGCAGGTTGACCCTCCAGTCCTGTTGTAACTAACACCTTATTCAGCTAACTGGGACTGGCTCCTAATAGAACTACAGGGCAGGCAGGTTGACCCTCCAGTCCTGTTGTAACTAACACCTTATTCAGCTAACTGGGACTGGCTCCTAATAGAACTACAGGGCAGGCAGGTTGACCCTCCAGTCCTGTTGTAACTAACACCTTATTCAGCTAACTGGGACTGGCTCCTAATAGAACTACAGGGCAGGCAGGTTTACCCTCCAGTCCTGTTGTAACTAACACCTTATTCAGCTAACTGGGACTGGCTCCTAATAGAACTACAGGGCAGGCAGGTTGACCCTCCAGTCCTGTTGTAACTAACACCTTATTCAGCTAACTGGGACTGGCTCCTAATAGAACTACAGGGCAGGCAGGTTGACCCTCCAGTCCTGTTGTAACTAACACCTTATTCAGCTAACTGGGACTGGCTCCTAATAGAACTACAGGGCAGGCAGGTTGACCCTCCAGTCCTGTTGTAACTAACACCTTATTCAGCTAACTGGGACTGGCTCCTAATAGAACTACAGGGCAGGCAGGTTGACCCTCCAGTCCTGTTGTAACTAACACCTTATTCAGCTAACTGGGACTGGCTCCTAATAGAACTACAGGGCAGGCAGGTTGACCCTCCAGTCCTGTTGTAAATAACTGGAGCGAAAAAGAAAGAGGTCCTTATCTATCTATCTATCTATCTATCTATCTAACACACACACTTCTCGGCAGGTGATTGGAGCTGAATTGGCACTGTGTGTGTGTGTGTGTTGCTTGTGTAATGTGACATAATGAATGTGGGGCATTACTGCTGGTAATTGGATGGACTAATTAAAACTCTCAGGAATTCATTAGAGAACCTAGCTGTGTGTGTGTGTGTGTGTGTGTGTGTGTGTGTGTGTGTGTGTGTGTGTGTGTGTGTGTGTGTGTGTGTGTGTGTGTGTGTGTGTGTGTGTGTGTGTGTGTGTGTGTGTGTGTGTGTGTGTGTGTGTGTGTGTGTGTGTGTGTGTGTGTGTATTACGCTTCACTAGATAAGGCTTTTGGTCATCATTTCAGGTGGAGTTGGGGAGGGGGAGAGGTACAGTGTCCAGGTGGTGTCAGTTGTAGGGAGGGGGTGGCATGGGAGAGGGGGTAGGGGGTACAGGGTTTTGGATAGTGGGCAGAGGAGGAAGGGAGTAGGGGTGGTGACTGGTAGTGGTTGGGATGATGTCTAGGTGGTGACTGGTAGTGGTTGGGGTGGGATGATGTCTAGGTGGTGACTGGTAGTGATTGGGGTGGGATGATGTCTAGGTGGTGACTGGTAGTGGTTGGGGTGGGATGATGTCTAGGTGGTGACTGGTAGTGGTTGGGGTGGGATGATGTCTAGGTGGTGACTGGTAGTGGTTGGGGTGGGATGATGTCTAGGTGGTGACTGGTAGTGGTTGGGGTGGGATGATGTCTAGGTGGTGACTGGTAGTGGTTGGGATGATGTCTAGGTGGTGACTGGTAGTGGTTGGGGTGGGATGATGTCTAGGTGGTGACTGGTAGTGGTTGGGATGATGTCTAGGTGGTGACTGGTAGTGATTGGGGTGGGCTGATGTCTAGGTGGTGACTGGTAGTGGTTGGGGTGGGATGATGTCTAGGTGGTGACTGGTAGTGATTGGGGTGGGATGATGTCTAGGTGGTGACTGATAGTGGTTGGGGTGGGATGATGTGTAGGTGGTGACTGGTAGTGGTTGGGATGATGTCTAGGTGGTGACTGGTAGTGATTGGGGTGGGATGATGTCTAGGTGGTGACTGGTAGTGGTTGGGGTGGGATGATGTCTAGGTGGTGACTGGTAGTGGTTGGGGTGGGATGATGTCTAGGTGGTGACTGGTAGTGGTTGGGGTGGGATGATGTCTAGGTGGTGACTGGTAGTGATTGGGGTGGGATGATGTCTAGGTGGTGACTGGTAGTGGTTGGGATGGGATGATGTCTAGGTGGTGACTGGTAGTGATTGGGGTGGGATGATGTCTAGGTGGTGACTGGTAGTGGTTGTGGTGGGATGATGTCTAGGTGGTGACTGGTAGTGGTTGGGATGGGATGATGTCTAGGTGGTGACTGGTAGTGATTGGGGTGGGATGATGTCTAGGTGGTGACTGGTAGTGGTTGTGGTGGGATGATGTGTAGGTGGTGACTGGTAGTGATTGGGGTGGGATGATGTCTAGGTGGTGACTGGTAGTGGTTGGGGTGGGATGATGTCTAGGTGGTGACTGGTAGTGGTTGGGGTGGGATGATGTCTAGGTGGTGACTGGTAGTGGTTGGGGTGGGATGATGTCTAGGTGGTGACTGGTAGTGATTGGGGTGGGATGATGTCTAGGTGGTGACTGGTAGTGGTTGGGATGGGATGATGTCTAGGTGGTGACTGGTAGTGATTGGGGTGGGATGATGTCTAGGTGGTGACTGGTAGTGGTTGTGGTGGGATGATGTCTAGGTGGTGACTGGTAGTGGTTGGGATGGGATGATGTCTAGGTGGTGACTGGTAGTGATTGGGGTGGGATGATGTCTAGGTGGTGACTGGTAGTGGTTGTGGTGGGATGATGTGTAGGTGGTGACTGGTAGTGATTCCGGTCAGATGATGCACACACAACTCCATACAGAATTGTATAAAATTCCCCGTATCACACACCATTGGGATGGACTATACCATCAGATAGAGAAGGACACCTCTATAATGGAACCCTGTAATTCACACCACTATGATGGACTATAGCCATCAGATAGAGAAGGACACCTCTATAAGGGAACCCTGTAATTCACACCACTATGATGGACTATACCATCAGATAGAGAAGGACACCTCTATAAGGGAACCCTGTAATTCACACCACTATGATGGACTATACCATCAGATAGAGAAGGACACCTCTATAAGGGAACCCTGTAATTCACACCACTATGATGGACTATACCATCAGATAGAGAAGGACACCTCTATAAGGGAACCCTGTAATTCACACCACTATGATGGACTATAGCCATCAGATAGAGAAGGACACCTCTATAAGGGAACCCTGTAATTCACACCACTATGATGGACTATACCATCAGATAGAGAAGGACACCTCTATAAGGGAACCCTGTAATTCACACCACTATGATGGACTATAGCCATCAGATAGAGAAGGACACCTCTATAAGGGAACCCTGTAATTCACACCACTATGATGGACTATAGCCATCAGATAGAGAAGGACACCTCTATAAGGAGAACCCTGTAATTCACACCACTATGATGGACTATACCATCAGATAGAGAAGGACACCTCTATAAGGAGAACCCTGTAATTCACACCACTATGATGGACTATACCCATCAGATAGAGAAGGACACCTCTATAAGGAGAACCCTGTAATTCACACCACTATGATGGACTATACCCATCAGATAGAGAAGGACACCTCTATAAGGGGAACCCTGTAATTGCTGGACAAGACTATCTGTTACTATCAGGGTCT
>NC_138292.1:80957500-80960000 GCF_965601325.2 Salmo salar | reverse complement strand
GAAGAGAGAGAGAGGAAGGGTAGGAGGGAGAGAGATGAAGCATAGGAGGGAGAGAGAGATGAAGAGTTGGAGAGAGAGGAAGAGCAGGAGAGAGAGGAAGAGTAGGATGGAGAGAGAGGAAGAGTAGGAGGGAGAGAGTGGAAGAATAGGAGAGAGAGAGGAAGGGTAGGATGGAGAGAGATGAAGAGCAGGAGGGAGAGAGAGAGGACGAGTACGAGGGAGAGAGAGTGATGCTAGCAGTTTAATTCAGAATCTCCTCCTGACTCAGTTAAGGAACGAAGACCAACCAGATCTCACAGTCTCACGTCAGAATTAGACGTTCATCAATGTTTCTCTAACATCAAATTTCACAGTGTTTAATTAAGCATTAACTGTGAATGGTTAAGGTTAGACATTAACTCTGAATGGTTAAGGTTAGGCATTAACTGTGAATGGTTAAGGTTAGACATTAACTCTGAATGGTTAAGGTTAGGTATTAACTCTGAATGGTTAAGGTTAGGGTTAAGGTTAGACATTAACTCTGAATGGTTAAGGTTAGGGTTAAGGTTAGACATTAACTCTGAATGGTTAAGGTTAGGGTTAAGGTTAGACATTAACTCTGAATGGTTAAGGTTAGACATTAACTCTGAATGGTTAAGGTTAGACATTAACTCTGAATGGTTAAGGTTAGGTATTAACTCTGAATGGTTAAGGTTAGGGTTAAGGTTAGACATTAACTCTGAATGGTTAAGGTTAGGTATTAACTCTGAATGGTTAAGGTTAGGGTTAAGGTTAAGGTTAGGGCTTAAAACTAAATTCTGTAAAAAACATCTATCAGTGGATTGAACCTCTGGAATGAGACACCTCTCTGCCATCCGGGTCCACAACACCCTGCAGAACTGAAACCTACTGGAAGGTAACAGCCTCACCGTTGCCCCTAGTGGCCAGACTCCACATCATCTCCCCACGTCCTCAAACATGAATGAACCCCGAATACTGACTTGTATCACAGGTGACTTCGCTGATGAAGACACTCAGTCCCTCCCTCCCTCCCTCCCTCCCTCCCTCCCTCCCTCCCTCCCTCCCTCCCTCCCTCCCTCCCTCACCCTCTCTCTCTCCCCTCCCTCTCTCTCTGCCTCTATCTCCCTCCCTTTCTCTCTCTCCCTTCCTCCCTCCAGATTGCCACTTCAGGTCTCTTCATCTTCTAGAGTCCTTTCTGCTTCTGTCAATCAGCTGGTAATACATATCTTCAGGATTACACACACACAGAGCAGGGACACACACACACACACACAGAGCAGGGACACACACACACACACACAGAGCAGGGACACACACACACACACACGGAGCAGGGACACACACACACGGAGCAGGGACACACACGGTTGAGAGAGTGGTAGTACTTCATTAACCTCTGGGGTGTGGAGATAAGACAACAAGGGGCATCAAAGACACACACACACACACTGGGCAGACACACACACACACTGGGCAGACACACTCACACACTGGGCAGACACACACACACACACTGGGCAGACACACTCACACACACACTGAGTAGACACTCACACACTGAGCAGACACACACACACACACACACACACACACACACACACACACACACACACACACACACACACACACACACACACACACACACACACACACACACTGAGTAGACACTCACACACTGGGCAGACACACACACACACACACACTGAGCAGACACACACACACTTAGCAGACACACACACACTTAGCAGACACACAAACTGAGCAGACACACACACACACACACTGAGCAGACACTCACACACTTAGCAGACACACAAACTGAGCAGACACACACACACACACACACACTGAGCAGACACACACACACTGAGCTGACACACACACACACACTCACACACACACACACACACACACGCACACACACACACACACACACACACACACACACACTGAGCAGACACCCATCTAGTCACAGACACTTAGAGAAACACAAAGAGAACTAGAAACCTGCTAGGGGTGAAATGATTTCCAACCTGTCAAGGTGTGTGTGTGTGTGTGTGTGTGTGTGTGTGTGTGGTGTGTGTGTGTGTGTGTGTGTGTGTGTGTGTGTGTGTGTGTGTGTGTGTGTGTGTGTGTGTCAGACCACATGGGCGACATGCAGGGGCTCAGAGGGGAGTAGGTGAGAGCTGTGATGGCTTTTCCAGCTCCCAGTCACAAAGACACATTTATACCTTAGAACAAACCCTTTATACAGGAGAGAGGAGAGGGGGGTGGGGGGGAGAGAGAGAGGAGAGGGAGGGCGTGAGAGAGAGAGGAGAGAGAGAGAGAGAGGGGGGGGGGGGGAGAGAGGGAGAGAGAGAGAGGAGAGAGGGGAGAGGGAGAGAGAGAGAGAGGCTCATAGACGATCCCACTGAAAACTGTCAAGCTCTGAAGTTGGGGCCATTTTAGCGTGTTTCACAGACGTGCCTCACGCCCCTAAACACACATATTACCTCCAAAG
>NC_138292.1:80890000-80952500 GCF_965601325.2 Salmo salar | reverse complement strand
CCAGGAAGCATAGGAACTGAGAAGTGGTCTGTGGTCCCCACCTGCAGAACCACTCCTTTATTGGGGGTGTCTTGCTAATTGCCTATAATTTCCACCTGTTGTCTATTCCATTTGCACAACAGCATGTGAAATTTATTGTCATTCAGTGTTGCTTCCTAAGTGGACAGTTTGATTTCACAGAAGTGTGATTGACTTGGAGTTACATTGTGTTGTTTAAGTGTTCCCTTTATTTTTTTGAGCAGTGTATTTTGTGAAGTGCACCAGTCCCTCCTGCAGCAAAGCACCCCCACAACATGATGCTGCCACCCCCGTGCTTCACGGTTGGGATGGTGTTCTTCAGCTTGCAAGCCTCCCCCTTTTTCCTCCAAACATAACAATGGTCATTATGGCCAAACAGTTCTATTTTTGTTTCATCAGACCAGAGGACATTTCTCCAAAAAGTACGATCTTTGTCCCCATGTGCAGTTGCAAACCGTAGTCTGGCTTTTTTATGGCGGTTTTGGAGCAGTGGCTTCTTCCTTGCTGAGCAGCCTTTCAGGTTATGTCGATATAGGACTCGTTTTACAGTGGATATAGATACTTTTGTACCCGTTTCCTCCAGCATCTTCACAAGGTCCTTTGCTGTTGTTCTGGGATTGATTTGCACTTTTCGCACCAAAGTACGTTCATCTCTAGGAGACAGAATGCATCTCCTTCCTGAGCGGTTTGACGGCTGCGTGGTCCCATGGTGTTTATACTTGCATACTATTGTTTGTACAGATGAACGTGGTACCTTCAGGCGTTTGGAATTTGCTTTCAAGGATGAACCAGACTTGTGGTCTACAATTTTCTGAGGTCTTGGCTGATTTCTTTTGATTTAACCATGATGTCAAGCAAAGAGGCACTGAGTTTGAAGGTAGGCCTTAAAATACATCCACAGGTACACCACCAAATGACTCAAATGATGTCAATTAGCCTATCAGAAGCTTCTAAAGCCATGACATCATTTTCTGGAATTTTCCAAGCTGTTTAAAGGCACAGTCAACTTAGTGTAATGTAAACTTCTGACCCACTGGAATTGTGATACAGTGAATTAATCTGTCTGTAAAAAATTGTTGGAAAAATGACTTGTGTCATGCACAAAGTAGATGTCCTAAACGACTTGCCAAAACTATAGTTTGTTAACAAGACATTTGTGGAGTGGTTGAAAAACAAGTTAATGACTCCAACCGAAGTGTATGTAAACTTCAACTGTACATATGTACACACACACACAGTGAGGAACAAAATATTTAAAAACCAGGGCAAAATGTACCATTTCTATCATTATTGAATTTATTGAAGAAAAAAGGAGATATGAGGAATAAACAGTGCAGAAACACAGGACAGTATATGCAGGGAGACACATGGGAACAGAGGATCAGTTACACGCTTTTAGTGGTTTTGGTCCAACTGTAGTCTGCCTTCCACAGTTGATTACAGCTCCTTCAATAGCACTGTTGAATTAGAAAGACAACTCTCCATTCTGATAAAACCACAAATCAGCTCACAAATTATACAGAAGGGAAAAAAAACAAAAAAAACTGACATTTAACAATTATCTCGATTCATAAAATTTCTCAATTCTGACACAACCATCTAAAAAGAAAACAGTTACTTGTCATTTATTAAAAGTGCCGTTAGCAAAAACAAATTTCCCTCAAAGACGACTCAGGTATTGACCATTTTGAATAGCACATTCACACTCAGGTCCAATATGGATCGAATCATTCACGCATTCATTTCCTGGTCAAATCATTAATTTCCTGGTCAAATCATTCATTTCCTGGTTTCTCCACAAGACTAAAACTGGCCACATTTCTGTTTTCCACTATTGATCATTATAACAGAATGTGAAGTCACTAAGGCACCACGCTGATCATTATAACAGAATGTGAAGTCACTAAGGCACCACGCTGATCATTATAACAGAATGTGAAGTCACTAAGGCACCACGCTGATCATTATAACAGAATGTGAAGTCACTAAGGCACCACGCTGATCATTATAACAGAATGTGAAGTCACTAAGGCACCACTGATCATTATAACAGAATGTGATGTCACTAAGGCACCACTGATCATTATAACAGAATGTGAAGTCACTAAGGCACCACGCTGATCATTATAACAGAATATGATGTCACTAAGGCACCACTGATCATTATAACAGAATGTGATGTCACTAAGGCACCACTGATCATTATAACAGAATGTGAAGTCACTAAGGCACCACGCTGATCATTATAACAGAATGTGATGTCACTAAGGCACCACACTGATCATTATAACAGAATGTGATGTCACTAAGGCACCGCGCTGATCATTATAACAGAATGTGATGTCACTAAGGCACCACGCTGATCATTATAACAGAATGTGATGTCACTAAGGCACCACGCTGATCATTATAACAGAATGTGATGTCACTAAGGCACCACGCTGATCATTATAACAGAATGTGAAGTCACTAAGGCACCACGCTGATCATTATAACAGAATGTGATGTCACTAAGGCACCACGCTGATCATTATACAGAATATGATGTCACTATCATCATTATAACAGAATGTTAAATGGTAAATGTGAGTCTATTATACTGAATAAAAACCCTTTGGCTGAAGGGCCAGCATTTATACACATTAACTTTGATCAATGCAAAATGCTGCTTAATAAAAGCTCATAAGACTGATCTGGATTCAGGACATAACATTCTAAAACAAACTAGGGGGCGATTACAGCGCTAACATCTGATCTGGAGTCAGAAGATAAACCATCCCATGGACAGATGAAGCTACAGAGAAACGTGATGATTAGTATGTCATAAGAAGAGTTGTCCGACTCCTGAAGAAAACAACGTCTCTCTATAGCCTGTAAACATGGCTTTAAAACAGCAGAGGGCAAAGGGCACAGACACACGGTACAGTGAGTGATGTAAGCCATTAGCAGTGAGTCATTATTAGACAGCGAGGCCAGAGTTCCTTTGATATCTTCTAATCCCTACATAATCCCCATCATACAGATTAACTAACCACACACACACACACATTACATACAGACAGACAGTGTGGATGTGTGGTGTTATACTGGGTTTCAGCCTGACACAGAGGACAGTGTGATGACGGATGACAATCAGGGGTCACACACATATGGCAGGAGCATGTTATAGAAACATGAATCAGAGAGCTAACAGACTTCAATACATGAACTATCAAAACAGTAATAAGCACATCTAAAGCAGTGTAACAGTGTGTCCCAGAGTTCCTCCCCGTGGGATCATCCCTCCTTCTTGTTCCTACCAAACAACTTAAAGCTAGACTTCTTCTTCTTTTCTTTCTTTGTGTCTGAAAGAGAGAGGAGGATGGGATGAGAGAGTAGAGGTAGAGAGGATGGGATGAGAGAGTAGAAGTGGTTAGAGAAGTTACAAAGAACCATAACTAAAAGAGTGATTGCAATAAGAACCACGACAAACAAAAGGAGAGAGAGAGCTTACAATAAGAACCACGATAAACAAAAGGAGAGAGAGATTACAATAAGAACCACGACAGACAATAGAAGAGAGAGATTACAATAAGAACAACATACAGTAGAAAATTGCATGGAATAAAGTTTCTCAGTACTCTCTCGAGACTGAGTTGGGCCTCTGGGGCTTGGCGCTGGCAATTGAGTTATGATGGCTTGGTGATAAAACCTACAGCCTGTATTTCATAGAATGACTTGGTGTTTGTGTACTATGAGCTACCAGGGAGGAGATGTCTCTGGTGTGGACGGCTGATGGGAGGAACCTTGTCTTTGGGGCCAAACCCTGGTTTCTATACAATTACAACAATCTGTCTGGGGGGTTCATTCTCTCTCACAAACAAAACCTCACCTTGAACAACATTCCACACATCTGTTGTTTGTCATGAACATTTCAGGAGGATGTACTTTGCTATAAAGAGCTGTAACCCAAATCTGCTGGTGGCTTCTCAGTGATCCCCTCCGGTTGACCAGCTCCATTATTACAAAAATTAAACCCATAATAAGGTTGATTGTTTTGAAGAAACCTAAAAAAAAAACGTTTTAAAGTCTCTCTAGTTAGAAATATTCCAGGACCAATTATTAGATTTTTTTTAACCTTTATTTAACTTGGCAAGTCAGTTAAGAACAAATTCTTATTTACAATGATGGCCTAGGAACAGTGGGTTAACTGTCTTGTTCAGGGGCAGAACGACAGATTTTTACCTTGACAGACAAAAAGAAGAGAGGTTACAATAAGAACCATGACAATCTGTAGTCAGTGTGCTGTTCATGACAACACGCTGCTGTGAACTTTGAACTGGCACACTGTACTAGTAGAGAACTGAACTACGAGCCAGATAGGTCGAGTCTAAGTCAAGGAGGGAGACAAGCCTGTCGGTCTGGGACCAGCTCCAAGCCCGTCGGTCTGGGACCAGCTCCACCAAGCCCGTCGGTCTGGGACCAGCTCCACCAAGCCCGTCGGTCTGGGACCAGCTCCACCAAGCCCGTCGGTCTGGGACCAGCTCCACCAAGCCCGTCGGTCTGGGACCAGCTCCACCAAGCCCGTCGGTCTGGGACCAGCTCCACCAAGCCCGTCGGTCTGGGACCAGCTCCACCAAGCCCGTCGGTCTGGGACCAGCTCCACCAAGGCCGTCGGTCTGGGACCAGCTCCACCAAGGCCGTCGGTCTGGGACCAGCTCCACCAAGCCCGTCGGTCTGGGACCAGCTCCACCAAGCCCGTCGGTCTGGGACCAGCTCCACCAAGCCCGTCGGTCTGGGACCAGCTCCACCAAGCCCGTCGGTCTGGGACCAGCTCCACCAAGCCCGTCGGTCTGGGACCAGCTCCACCAAGCCCGTCGGTCTGGGACCAGCTCCACCAAGCCCGTCGGTCTGGGACCAGCTCCACCAAGCCCGTCGGTCTGGGACCAGCTCCACCAAGCCCGTCGGTCTGGGACCAGCTCCACCAAGCCCGTCGGTCTGGGACCAGCTCCACCAAGCCCGTCGGTCTGGGACCAGCTCCACCAAGCCCGTCGGTCTGGGACCAGCTCCACCAAGCCCGTCGGTCTGGGACCAGCTCCACCAAGCCCGTCGGTCTGGGACCAGCTCCACCAAGCCCGTCGGTCTGGGACCAGCTCCACCAAGCCCGTCGGTCTGGGACCAGCTCCACCAAGCCCGTCGGTCTGGGACCAGCTCCACCAAGCCCGTCGGTCTGGGACCAGCTCCACCAAGCCCGTCGGTCTGGGACCAGCTCCACCAAGCCCGTCGGTCTGGGACCAGCTCCACCAAGCCCGTCGGTCTGGGACCAGCTCCAAGCCCGTCGGTCTGGGACCAGCTCCACCAAGCCCGTCGGTCTGGGACCAGCTCCACCAAGCCCGTCGGTCTGGGACCAGCTCCACCAAGCCCGTCGGTCTGGGACCAGCTCCACCAAGCCCGTCGGTCTGGGACCAGCTCCACCAAGCCCGTCGGTCTGGGACCAGCTCCACCAAGCCCGTCGGTCTGGGACCAGCTCCACCAAGCCCGTCGGTCTGGGACCAGCTCCACCAAGCCCGTCGGTCTGGGACCAGCTCCACCAAGCCCGTCGGTCTGGGACCAGCTCCACCAAGCCCGTCGGTCAGGGACCAGCTCCACCAAGCCCGTCGGTCTGGGACCAGCTCCACCAAGCCCGTCGGTCTGGGACCAGCTCCACCAAGCCCGTCGGTCTGGGACCAGCTCCACCAAGCAGACCCACATCACCAAGCCGACTTCTGCCATGCTGACTCTACCACAAGCCAAACTAACCCCCAAATCAGTAACAGAATGTTTCGGGTGTGGTTTGATATGGGTGTTGTGTGTGTTCACAGGTGGGAAGGGTTAGCCAAATTATTTAGCCAATTAGCTTCAGCCGTCTGTTGTGCGAAGGTGGCAAAATTGGTTTGACTTTGGGATAGTTAGGGGCCGTCAATAAATTACACACAATGTAAATCAGACCATATTTTCATGTAGCACACCTTTTAGTTCTCATTAAATGACTTCAATATCTGTATATGAATTTCTACAATTTATAGTTAGTTTGAGGTTAAGTAATTGAAATTTGGAGCTATTGTATTTTTGTGTACATTATGCAATTTACTGATGGTTCCATAGGGCTATTCATAGGGCTAAGTCAACACAAATTCACCACAGGCATTGCAATCAGGTCGCAAACAACTGCACTCCGAATTGATGATTACTTGTGTGCTGCCAGCTGTGGGCAGGGTTGAAACACACCCAACCTTCATTTATGCTGTGACGCAGTCACGACCTTAAATCTCACAAAACGACATTTTGGGGCAAGACTGACGTTATGACATAAATTATTCCATTTACATTTTGCAGTGCATTTTGTAAGTAGAATAAATGTTTGACTCAAAGATGCCACAGAGGCTGTTTTCTAAATGAGAAGTTGGTTTTCAGGGGCAGTTGCTCTTTAAAGAAAAGGTTAGACAGAGACCAGAGCAGTTGCTCTTTAAAGAAAAGGTTAGACAGAGACCAGAGCAGTTGCTCTTTAAAGAAAAGGTTAGACAGAGACCAGAGCAGTTGAAAAGCTGCACCAGAGGTCAAGTCAAGGTGACAAAGCAGTGGGTTTAAACACGCAGAATGATTTACATTCATTTAGAAGAGGCATTATTCCTTCAACTAAGGTACAAATACTGTTTCTACAGAACCCCCCCCCCGTGTAGAATCCCCGAGAAACGTCAAGCTGCGTGTAGAATCCCCGTGAAACGTCAAGCTGCGTGTAGAATCACCGTGAAACGTCAAGCTGCGTGTAGAATCACCGAGAAACGTCAAGCTGCGTGTAGAATCACCGAGAAACGTCAAGCTGCGTGTAGAATCACCGAGAAACGTCAAGCTGCGTGTAGAATCACCGAGAAACGTCAAGCTGCGTGTAGAATCACCGAGAAACGTCAAGCTGCGTGTAGAATCACCGAGAAACGTCAAGCTGCGTGTAGAATCACCGAGAAACGTCAAGCTGCGTGTAGAATCACCGAGAAACGTCAAGCTGCGTGTAGAATCACCGAGAAACGTCAAGCTGCGTGTAGAATCACCGAGAAACGTCAAGCTGCGTGTAGAATCACCGTGAAACGTCAAGCTGCGTGTAGAATCACCGTGAAACGTCAAGCTGCGTGTAGAATCACCGTGAAACGTCAAGCTGCGTGTAGAATCACCGTGAAACGTCAAGCTGCGTGTAGAATCACCGTGAAACGTCAAGCTGTGTGTAGAATCACTAAAACGTCAAGCTGTATACTGAAAGCAGCTCAGTTTTCTCCCCTGCTGGTTCTGATAAGGGTAATTGAAGGGAAACTGATCCTAGACCTGTCGTGTAGGGACTGACCTTGGGTTTGATAAGGGTTATAGAAGGCAAACTGATCCTAGATGTGTTGTGTAGGGACTGACCTTGGGTTTGATAAGGGTTATAGAAGGCAAACTGATCCTAGATGTGTTGTGTAGGGACTGACCTAGGTTCTTCATCATCTTACTGAGCTGCTCATCTTCCTCATCCTCCCTGAAAAGAGATCAGACAGAGAAGATTAACGACACAGCATGACTAATCTATACACACACACACACACACACATCCCAGAGAGCCATTCACATTAAGACAGCTTCTCCCCCCTCTCTCCTACCCGAATCTGACATCCCCCCCCTCTCTCTTACCCGAATCTGACATCCCCCCCCTCTCTCTTACCCGAATCTGTCATCCCCTCTCTCTCCTACCCGAGTCTGTCATCCCCCCCCCTCTCTCTTACCCGAGTCTGTCATCCCCCCCCTCTCTCCTACCCGTCTGTCATCCCCCCCCTCTCTCCTACCCGAGTCTGTCATCCCCCCCCCCTCTCCTACCCGTGTCTGTCATCCCACCCCCCCTCTCCTACCCGAATCGGTCATCCCCGGCCTCTCTCCTACCTGAATCGGTCATCCCCCCCTCTCTCCTACCTGAATCGGTCATCCCCTCTTACTACCCGAATCGGTCATCCCCCCTCTCTCCTACCCGAATCGGTCATCCCCCCTCTTACTACCCGAATCGGTCATCCCCCCTCTTACTACCCGAATCGGTCATCCCCCCCTCTCTCCTACCTGAATCGGTCATCCCCTCTTACTACCCGAATCGGTCATCCCCGGCCTCTCTCCTACCCGAATCGGTCATCCCCGGCCTCTCTCCTACCCGAATCGGTCATCCCCGGCCTCTCTCCTACCCGAATCGGTCATCCCCCCCTCTCTCCTACCCGAATCGGTCATCCCCCCCTCTCTCCTACCCGAATCGGTCATCCCCCCTCTCTCCTACCCGAATCGGTCATCCCCCCCTCTCTCCTACCTGAATCGGTCATCCCCCCCTCTCTCTTACCCGAGTCGGTCATCCCCCCTCTCTCTTACCCGAGTCGGTCATCCCCCCCTCTCTCCTACCTGAAATCGGTCATCCCCCCCTCTCTCCTACCTGAATCGGTCATCCCCCTCTCCTTACCCGAGTCTGTCATCCCCCCCTCTCTCCTACCTGAAATCGGTCATCCCCCCTCTCTCTTACCTGAATCGGTCATCCCCCCCCTCTCTCCTACCTGAATCGGTCATCCCCCCCCTCTCTTCTACCTGAATCGGTCATCCCCCCCCTCTCTCTTACCCGAGTCTGTCATCCCCCCCCTCTCTCCTACCTGAGTCTGTCATCCCCCCCTCTCTCCTACCTGAATCGGTCATCCCCCCCTCTCTCTTACCCGAGTCTGTCATCCCCCCCTCTCTCTTACCCGAGTCTGTCATCCCCCCCTCTCTCTTACCTGAATCAGTCATCCCCCCCTCTCTCCTACCTGAATCGGTCATCCCCCCTCTCTCTTACCTGAGTCTGTCATCGTCCAGTCCTTCTATGATGGCGTTCCTGTCATTGACGATCTCCACCAGCTTGACCATCAACTCCTCTTCTCTACGACGGTCCCACGACGTCTTCAGTCGCTCTGCACACAGTAACAAACGTCATGTTACTGACTAACATTCTGCTACAATCAGTGGAAACACACACATTAACAAACGTCATGTTACTGACTAATATTCTGCTACAATCAGTGGAAACACACACATTAACACACGTCATGTTACTGACTAACATTCTGCTACAATCAGTGGAAACACACACATTAACACACGTCATGTTACTGACTAACATTCTGCTACAATCAGTGGAAACACACACATTAACACACGTCATGTTACTGACTAACATTCTGCTACAATCAGTGGAAACACACACATTAACACACGTCATGTTACTGACTAACATTCTGCTACAATCAGTGGAAACACACACATTAACACACGTCATGTTACTGACTAACATTCTGCTACAATCAGTGGAAACACACAACTTTTCCATTGTCCCCAACACACCCCACTGTCTCCTCACCAGGTTTGTCCCCAACACACCCCACTGTCTCCTCACCAGGTTTGTCCCCAACACACCCCACTGTCTCCTCACCAGGTTTGTCCCCAACACACCCCACTGTCTCCTCACCAGGTTTGTCCCCAACACACCCCACTGTCTCCTCACCAGGTTTGTCCCCAACACCCCACTCTGTCTCCTCACCAGGTTTGTCCCCAACACACCCCACTGTCTCCTCACCAGGTTTGTCCCCAACACACCCCACTGTCTCCTCACCAGGTTTGTCCCCAACACCCCACTCTGTCTCCTCACCAGGTTTGTCCCCAACACACACCCCACTGTCTCCTCACCAGGTTTGTCCCCAACACACCCCACTGTCTCCTCACCAGGTTTGTCCCCAACACACCCCACTGCCTCCTCACCAGGTTTGTCCCCAACACACCCCACTGTCTCCTCACCAGGTTTGTCCCCAACACACCCCACTGTCTCCTCACCAGGTTTGTCCCCAACACACCCCACTGTCTCCTCACCAGGTTTGTCCCCAACACACCCCACTGTCTCCTCACCAGGTTTGTCCCCAACACACCCCACTGTCTCCTCACCAGGTTTGTCCCCAACACCCCACTCTGTCTCCTCACCAGGTTTGTCCCCAACACCCCACTCTGTCTCCTCACCAGGTTTGTCCCCAACACACCCCACTGTCTCCTCACCAGGTTTGTCCCCAACACCCCACTCTGTCTCCTCACCAGGTTTGTCCCCAACACACCCCACTGTCTCCTCACCAGGTTTGTCCCCAACACACCCCACTGTCTCCTCACCAGGTTTGTCCCCAACACCCCACTCTGTCTCCTCACCAGGTTTGTCCCCAACACCCCACTCTGTCTCCTCACCAGGTTTGTCCCCAACACACCCCACTGTCTCCTCACCAGGTTTGTCCCCAACACACCCCACTGTCTCCTCACCAGGTTTGTCCCCAACACACCCCACTGTCTCCTCACCAGGTTTGTCCCCAACACCCCACTCTGTCTCCTCACCAGGTTTGTCCCCAACACACCCCACTCTGTCTCCTCACCAGGTTTGTCCCCAACACACCCCACTGCCTCCTCACCAGGTTTGTCCCCAACACCCCACTCTGTCTCCTCACCAGGTTTGTCCCCAACACACCCCACTGTCTCCTCACCAGGTTTGTCCATGAGTCTCCTCAGCTCCTGCTCTACACTGGGCTGCTGTTCCTCTAAGTCCTGTGTCTTCGCTCTGCGCACACACACACACACACACACACACACACACATATTTTAGAGGAAATAAAAATATCTGCTGTGTGTATTTTTGTGGTTCTGTGTGTGTATATCTGCATGTGGTTCTGTGTGTGTATACAGTGGGGGGGAAAAGGTATTTGATCCCCTGCTGATTTTGTACGTTTGCCCACTGACAAAGAAATGATTAGTCTATAATTTTAATGGTAGGTTTATTTGAACAGTGAGAGACAGAATAACAACAAAAATATCCAGAAAAACACATGTAGGAAATGTTATAAATTGATTTGCATTTTAATGAGGGAAATAAGTATTTGACCCCCTCTCAATCAGAAAGATTTCTGGCTCCCAGGTGTCTTTTATACAGGTAACGAGCTGAGATTAGGAGCGCACTCTTAAAGGGAGCGCTCCTAACCGCAGCTTGTTACCTTTGTTACCTTTCTTTATCAGTGGGCAAACGTACAAAATCAGCAGGGGATCAAATACTTTTTTCCCCCCACTGTATGTGTGTATGTCTGCGTGTGGTTCTGCGTGTGTGTGTATGTGAGAGAGAGAGACTCACATGTAGACCAGTTCAGACTCTCTCCTCATGGACACCTGCTTGTTTCTGATGAGGTTGAACCATTCCACCATCAGGTCATCCATCACCACGTCCTCTTCTCCCTCTGAAACACACACACACACACACACACACACACACACACACACACACACACACACACACACACACACACACACACACACACACACACACACACACACACACAGTGGAATTTAAAAGCAGACTTCAAGATATTAAAGACATACTGACAGAGTTCAAGGTCATGAAACACTAGAGAAATATTAAAGACACTATTTCCCCTCCTCGCCCGCCCTCCCTCCCTCCTCGCCCTCCCTCCCTCCCTCCCTCCAGCCACCAGGGCTGTCTTTATTTCCTCCTACCGCCCGTCAATCCCACAGAGACAGGAAGCTATCAGAGACTTCATTAGAGCCAGAAGTGGCGGAAATTCACCAGTCTCTTTTTGGGTCACATCCCCTCAGGCGACACCGACCCCAATCTCCCCCTCTCAATCTCCCCCTCTACCTCCCTCCTCACGCTCAATATCCCCCTCTCCATCCCCCTTCCTCTTCCATCTGTGTGAGTCTTACCCTCTTCATCCCCCTCTGCGCCACCTCCTCACTCTCCTGTCTCCATCGCTCCTCTGTGTGAGTCTTACCCTCTTCATCCCTCCCTGCTCCCTCTCTCCTCTTCCTCCTCACCCTCCCATCTCCATCTCTCCTCTGTGTGAGTCTTACCCTCTTCATCCCTCCCTGCTCACTCTCTCCTCTTCCTCCATCTCTCCTCTGTGTGAGTCTTACCCTCTTCATCCCTCCCTGCTCCCTCTCTCCTCTTCCTCCATCTCTCCTCTGTGTGAGTCTTACCCTCTTCATCCCTCCCTGCTCCCTCTCTCCTCACTCTCCATCTCTCCTCTGTGTGAGTCTTACCCTCTTCATCCCTCCCTGCTCCCTCTCTCCTCTTCCTCCATCTCTCCTCTGTGTGAGTCTTACCCTCTTCATCCCTCCCTGCTCCCTCTCTCCTCTTCCTCCATCTCTCCTCTGTGTGAGTCTTACCCTCTTCATCCCTCCCTGCTCCCTCTCTCCTCTTCCTCCATCTCTCCTCTGTGTGAGTCTTACCCTCTTCATCCCTCCCTGCTCCCTCTCTCCTCTTCCTCCATCTCTCCTCTGTGTGAGTCTTACCCTCTTCATCCCTCCCTGCTCCCTCTCTCCTCACTCTCCATCTCTCCTCTGTGTGAGTCTTACCCTCTTCATCCCTCCCTGCTCCCTCTCTCCTCTTCCTCCATCTCTCCTCTGTGTGAGTCTTACCCTCTTCATCCCTCCCTGCTCCCTCTCTCCTCTTCCTCCATCTCTCCTCTGTGTGAGTCTTACCCTCTTCATCCCTCCCTGCTCCCTCTCTCCTCTTCCTCCATCTCTCCTCTGTGTGAGTCTTACCCTCTTCATCCCTCCCTGCTCCCTCTCTCCTCTTCCTCCATCTCTCCTCTGTGTGAGTCTTACCCTCTTCATCCCTCCCTGCTCCCTCTCTCCTCTTCCTCCATCTCTCCTCTGTGTGAGTCTTACCCTCTTCATCCCTCCCTGCTCCCTCTCTCCTCCATCTCTCCTCTGTGTGAGTCTTACCCTCTTCATCCCTCCCTGCTCCCTCTCTCCTCACTCTCCATCTCTCCTCTGTGTGAGTCTTACCCTCTTCATCCCTCCCTGCTCCCTCTCTCCTCTTCCTCCATCTCTCCTCTGTGTGAGTCTTACCCTCTTCATCCCTCCCTGCTCCCTCTCTCCTCTTCCTCCATCTCTCCTCTGTGTGAGTCTTACCCTCTTCATCCCTCCCTGCTCCCTCTCTCCTCACTCTCCATCTCTCCTCTGTGTGAGTCTTACCCTCTTCATCCCTCCCTGCTCCCTCTCTCCTCTTCCTCCATCTCTCCTCTGTGTGAGTCTTACCCTCTTCATCCCTCCCTGCTCCCTCTCTCCTCTTCCTCCATCTCTCCTCTGTGTGAGTCTTACCCTCTTCATCCCTCCCTGCTCCCTCTCTCCTCTTCCTCCATCTCTCCTCTGTGTGAGTCTTACCCTCTTCATCCCTCCCTGCTCCCTCTCTCCTCACTCTCCATCTCTCCTCTGTGTGAGTCTTACCCTCTTCATCCCTCCCTGCTCCCTCTCTCCTCTTCCTCCATCTCTCCTCTGTGTGAGTCTTACCCTCTTCATCCCTCCCTGCTCCCTCTCTCCTCTTCCTCCATCTCTCCTCTGTGTGAGTCTTACCCTCTTCATCCCTCCCTGCTTCCTCTCTCCTCTTCCTCCATCTCTCCTCTGTGTGAGTCTTACCCTCTTCATCCCTCCCTGCTCCCTCTCTCCTCTTCCTCCATCTCTCCTCTGTGTGAGTCTTACCCTCTTCATCCCTCCCTGCTCCCTCTCTCCTCTTCCTCCATCTCTCCTCTGTGTGAGTCTTACCCTCTTCATCCCTCCCTGCTCCCTCTCTCCTCTTCCTCCATCTCTCCTCTGTGTGAGTCTTACCCTCTTCATCCCTCCCTGCTCCCTCTCTCCTCTTCCTCCATCTCTCCTCTGTGTGAGTCTTACCCTCTTCATCCCTCCCTGCTCCCTCTCTCCTCTTCCTCCATCTCTCCTCTGTGTGAGTCTTACCCTCTTCACAGGAGCGTAGTTGTTTCTCCAGGTCCACTCCTTTCCTCTCCAACTCATTAACACTGTCCTCTATCTCCTGAAGCTCTCTGAGGATCTCTTCCTTCGGGATGTAGTCTGGTTTACCCTGCACACACACATTAATATAAAACACAACAAACACACAGGTATGAACATCCCTCACCGCGTCTCCATGTGTTAAACCTACTGGTTTAGGTGTGTTGGTGTCTGTGTTGGGGCCGTTGGCTGTCGTTGAGCTCTTCCCTGTCAGAACGCCTGGTAGAGGAAACACATAGAACACTGTTTTATGGGGAGCAGGGGAAGTGGATTTATGTCTGTCTCTGTGTGTGTGTCTGTCTTACCTCGTGTCCCAGGGCCGGTGTTCAGCGGGCTGGGTGAGGAGGCTTCTGGAGGGCTGGAGGGGGCCAGAGTAGACCCAGCAGGGACTGAAGCCTGGAGGTTTCCTGATCCACCGGCCCGGGGCCGAGACAGGGTTTCAGCCTTCTGAATGTCAGGGTGGAGGGGAGAGGAGTCTTTAGGTCCTACAGGCCTGGCAAGAGAGAGGAGGGGAGGAGGAGAGAGATGGAGGTGGATTAGAGAGAGGAAGAACAGAGGAGGGGAGGAGAGAGGAAGAACAGAGATGTAACAAAGTCTGTCTCTTCCTTTCCTCCCTGAACGCAATCTAACCTCTCATTTTCTCACAATTAGTTTTTTCCTTCACCAGTCTCTCACCTTTTGTACGTTCTGAGAGTCTGAGGATCAGTAGGACTGAGGAGGAGGAGGAGGAAGAGGAAGAAGAGGAGGAGGAGGAAGAATGGTCATCTGGGGCCAGGGGGTGGGACTCTGAGCAGTGACTTCACGTTGCACTAGGGAAGGGCTTTAGCCCCGACTCACCGCAGGTCTGATGTGGGCGAGGAGGGAGGGGAGGGTCTTTGATCTCCGGTGGACCATCAAAACAGAGCGGCTTGGAGCAGCATGTGCAGAACGAATGAACGGATGAGGGATGGAAAGATGAACGGATGAATCCACGAGTACAGGTAATATGGCCAAGTGATTTTCCTCAGACTGTGGTGACCTACATTATATGTGACCTCACACCCAGGTGACCCGTCTACAGCGGCTGGGACCTCACACCCAGGTGACCCGTCTACAGCGGCTGGGACCTCACACCCAGGTGACCCGTCTACAGCGGCTGGGACCTCACACCCAGGTGACCCGTCTACAGCGGCTGGGACCTCACACCCAGGTGACCCGTCTACAGCGGCTGGGACCTCACACCCAGGTGACCCGTCTACAGCGGCTGGGACCTCACACCCAGGTGACCCGTCTATAGCGGCTGGGACCTCACACCCAGGTGACCCGTCTACAGCGGCTGGGACCTCACACCCAGGTGACCCGTCTACAGCGGCTGGGACCTCACACCCAGGTGACCAGAGCTCCCAGATTACTAGTGGACCAGTGACAACACAACTGGAAGTGGGATAGAACCAAGTTGGAATAGAACCAAAGTAGAACATAATAGGAGTAGGGTAGAACAGTAGTGGAACATAAGAGTTCTGTAGAGTAGAATAGAGTTCAGTGACAAGAGAAAATAAGCAGCAGATGGAATAGAGCACAATTGAAACAGAACATAGTGGAATAGAGACAAGTGGAGCGAAACCAGAGTAGATGTGAATATAAAGTAGAAGAGTAGAATACGGAGTAGAATATAGAGTAGAATTATAGAGTACAGTAGAGAATATAGAGTAGAATAGAGCATATAGAGTAGAATAGAATAGAGAATATAGGGTAGAATAGAGAAGAATAGAGCATGTAGAATAGAGAATATAGGGTAGAATAGAGTATAGAGTAGAACATAGAATGTAGAGTAGTATATAGAGTAGAGTAGAACAGAGTAGAATATAGAGGAGAGTAGAAAATAGAGTAGAACATAGAGTAAAGGAAAATAGAGAGTAGAATGTAGAGTAGAATAGAGCATATAGAGTAGAATAGAATAGAGAATATAGGGTAGAATAGAGAAGAATAGAGCATGTAGAATAGAGAATATAGGGTAGAATAGAGTATAGAGTAGAACATAGAATGTAGAGTAGTATATAGAGTAGAGTAGAACAGAGTAGAATATAGAGGAGAGTAGAAAATAGAGTAGAACATAGAGTAAAGGAAAATAGAGAGTAGAATGTAGAGTAGAATGTAGAGTAGAATATACAGTAGGGAAGGTCAGAGTATAGAGTAGAGTAGAATATAGAGCAGAATATTGCGCAGAATAGAACATAGAGTAGAATATAGAGGAGAGTAGAAAATAGAGTAGAACATAGAGTAAAGGAAAATAGAGAGTAGAATGTAGAGTAGAATATACAGTAGGGAAGGTCAGAGTATAGAGTAGAGTAGAATATAGAGCAGAATATTGCGCAGAATAGAACATAGAGTAGAGAAGAATAGAATATAGCGCAGAATAGAACATAGAGTAGAGAAGAATAGAATATAGAGTAGAACACAGAGTAGAACAGAGTAGAGTAGGACAGAGTAGAACAGAGTAGGACATAGAGTAGAGTAGAGTGGAATATAGATTAGAATGTAGAGTAGAATATAGAGTAGAGTAGAACATAGAGTAGGGAAGGTTAGAGTAGAACGTAGAGTAGAACGTAGAGTAGAGCAGAGCAGAGTAGAATATAGAGTAAAATGTAGAGTACAATATAGAGTAGGACAGAGTAGAGCAGAATATACAGTACAATATAGAGTAGAGTAGAATGTAGAGTAGGGCTGGTTAGAGTAGAGTAGAACGTAGAGTAGAACGTAGAGCAGAGTAGAATATAGAGTAGAATGTAGAGTACAATAGAGTATAATATAGAGTAGGACAGAGTAGAGCAGAATATAGAGTAGAATATACAGTAGAATGTAGAGTAGAGTAGAATGTAGAGTAGGGCTGGTTAGAGTAGAATATAGAGTAGGGAAGGTTAGAGTAGAATGTAGAGTAGAGCAGAACAGAGCAGAGTAGAATATACAGTACAAAGTACAATATAGAGTAGAATATAGAGTAGAGCAGAATATAGAGTAGAATAGAATATAGAGTAGAATATAGAGTAGGGAAGGTTAGAGTAGAGTAGAGCAGAACATAGAGCAGAGCAGAGTAGAATATAAAGTAGAGAAGAATAGAATATAGAGTAGAACACAGAGTAGAACAGAGTAGAGTAGGACAGAGTAGAACAGAGTAGGACATAGAGTAGAGTAGAGTGGAATATAGATTAGAATGTAGAGTAGAATATAGAGTAGAGTAGAACATAGAGTAGGGAAGGTTAGAGTAGAACGTAGAGTAGAACGTAGAGTAGAGCAGAGCAGAGTAGAATATAGAGTAAAATGTAGAGTACAATATAGAGTAGGACAGAGTAGAGCAGAATATACAGTACAATATAGAGTAGAGTAGAATGTAGAGTAGGGCTGGTTAGAGTAGAGTAGAACGTAGAGTAGAACGTAGAGCAGAGTAGAATATAGAGTAGAATGTAGAGTACAATAGAGTATAATATAGAGTAGGACAGAGTAGAGCAGAATATAGAGTAGAATATACAGTAGAATGTAGAGTAGAGTAGAATGTAGAGTAGGGCTGGTTAGAGTAGAATATAGAGTAGGGAAGGTTAGAGTAGAATGTAGAGTAGAGCAGAACAGAGCAGAGTAGAATATACAGTACAAAGTACAATATAGAGTAGAATATAGAGTAGAGCAGAATATAGAGTAGAATAGAATATAGAGTAGAATATAGAGTAGGGAAGGTTAGAGTAGAGTAGAGCAGAACATAGAGCAGAGCAGAGTAGAATATAAAGTAGAATGTAGAGTATAGAGTACAATATAGAGTAGGACAGAGTAGAGTAGAATATAGAGTAGAGTAGAATGTAGAGTAGGGAAGGTTAGAGTAGAGTAGAATGTAGAGTAGAATATAGAGTAGAATGTAGAGTAGAACGTAGAATATAGAGTAGAATGTAGAGTACAATATAGAGTATAGAGTAGAATATAGAGTAGGACAGAGTAGAGTAGAATGTAGAGTAGGGAAGGTTAGAGTAGAGTAGAATGTAGAGTAGAATATAGAGTAGGGAAGGTTAGAGTAGAATGTAGCGTAGAATATAGATTAGAACATAGAGTACAACAGAGTAGAGCAGAACATAGAAAACAACATAGAGCAGAGTAGAATATAGAGTAGAATACAGAGTAGAGTAGAATATAGAGTAGAACGCAGAATATAGAGTAGAGTAGAACGTAGAGTATAGAGTAGAATGTAGAGTAGACTGTAGAGTAGAACGTAGAGTACAAAAGAGTACAACAGAGTAGAACACAACAGAGCAGAACATAGAGCAGAGTAGAATACAGAGTAGAATAGACTATAGTAGAATGTAGAGTAGAGTAGAATAGAATGTAGAGTAGAATAGAATGTCGAGTAGGATGTAGAGTGTAGAGTAGAATGTAGAATATAATGTAGATTAGACCGTAGAGTAGAAAAGAGTACAACAGAGTAGAACATAGAGTAGAATATAGAGTAGGGCACAGAGCAGAACATAGAGCAGAGTAGAATACAGAGTAGAATAGAATATAGAGTAGAGTAGAACAGAATGTAGAATAGAATGTCGAGTAGGATGTAGAGTGTAGAGTAGAATGTAGAATATAATGTAGAGTAGAATGTAGAGTAGAATGTAGAGTATACTTACTTGGAGGCAGGTTTGAGTCTGGACCGCCAGTCAGCAGGAGAGCTGCTGTTGTCTGCTGTTGCTAAAGAAAGACAAGACAATATACAGACCCCAAAAACATTACATCAACCATAATAGCCACAAATAATTACCACTGAAAAGTGAAATCAGTGAAATGTGGATAACCAACTAGACAGACAGGGGGCGAATGGTGCTCACCCATAGTGTTGCTGGGAGAAGCAGCTCCGGGTGCCTTATCTAGGGGTTTGTTCCACAGGCCTGTTCTGCTGGCTGGGGTTGGGGTGGAGGTGTTGGGAGTGAGGGGGACGAGGAGAGAAGGGTCTGCTTTTAGCTTAACTCTGCCCCCAGTCTCCTTTTTGGGAGTCTCCGTCTCTTTCTTAGGTGTTTCAGCAGGGATAGGTCTGAGAGAGGGAGATCTGGGGGTCAAGGGGAGACAGACAGGCCTTTCAACATCTTACAGACTCAAATAGTATTTCCTCAATTCCTCCCATCTTAATTAACGCCTCGCTTCCTTCTCATACGCATTCGAAGAGAAGGTCCCTCCCCTCTGATCTGAAAAGGAGACAAGGTAAGAGGATGCAAGGAAAGATGAATTGAGGAAGGGCGATTGACGGCAACTGTATGATTGAAGTGCTATTCCCCTATTTTACCAGCAGAGGTCGGGCTCTATTGTTTTAATTTAACCTTTAACTAGGCCAGTCAGTTAGGAACAAATTCTTATTTACAATGACGGCCTACACCGGCCAAACCCTTACGACACTGGGCTACAGCGCGGCGCACTATGGGACTCCCAATCAAGGCCGGTTGTGATACAGCCTGGAATCGAACTAGGGTCTGTAGTGATGCAGTGCCTTAGCCCGCTGCGCCAATATTGTCTAACAACATTTCCAATACAGAAGGGGTGGTCGTTTTGGTTTTTTGCCCTAACATCAGTGCTTAACTTGAGCCGGATCCTATTTGAGCCGGATCCTATTTGCCCGGATACGGTAACTCTCGCGGCATAATTCATTCATTATTTCACTGTTTGCACTGAAGACATTCTAATGAAAGATATCGGAGTTAAATCAAGATGCCTGCTCGGTATTTCTCCCGCCCCCCAGAAAGACCATCATGTAAAAGTACAGTGATATTTCTATGTAATTATCCCATCCTGCCACACTGATCCCAGACCTGCCCTCTTATTTATATATAGAGGTTATGGGGGGGGCAGTGTGGTATGTAACTGATCCTGACACGGGGGGGGGCGCAGTGTGGTATGTAACACGGGGGGGGGGGCAGTGTGGACTGTAACTGATCCTGACACGGGGGGGGGAGGGCAGTGTGGTATGTCACTGATCCTGATATGGGGGGGGGGGGGGGGGGGGGGCAGTGTGGTATGTAACTGATCCTGATATGGGGGGGGGGGGGGGGCAGTGTGGTATGTCACTGATCCTGACACGGGGGGGGGGGGGGCAGTGTGGTATGTCACTGATCCTGATATGGGGGGGGGGGGCAGTGTGGTATGTAACTGATCCTGATATGGGGGGGGGCAGTGTGGTATGTCACTGATCCTGACACGGGGGGGGGGCAGTGTGGTATGTCACTGATCCTGATATGGGGGGGGGGGCAGTGTGGTATGTAACTGATCCTGATATGGGGGGGGCAGTGTGGTATGTCACTGATCCTGACACGGGGGGGGGGCAGTGTGGTATGTCACTGATCCTGATATGGGGGGGGGGGGGGCAGTGTGGTATGTCACTGATCCTGACACGGGGGGGGCAGTGTGGTATGTCACTGATCCTGACACGGGGGGGGGGGGGGGGGCAGTGTGGTATGTCACTGATCCTGACACGGGGGGGGGGCAGTGTGGTATGTCACTGATCCTGACACGGGGGGGGGGGGGGGCAGTGTGGTATGTCACTGATCCTGACACGGGGGGGGGGGGCCAGTGTGGTATGTCACTGATCCTGACACGGGGGGGGGGGGGGCAGTGTGGTATGTCACTGATCCTGACACGGGGGGGGGGGCAGTGTGGTATGTAACTGATCCTGACACGGGGGCAGTGTGGTATGTCACTGATCCTGACACGGGGGGGGCAGTGTGGTATGTAACTGATCCTGACACGGGGGGGGGGGGGGGCAGTGTGGTATGTCACTGATCCTGACGGGGGCAGTGTGGTATGTCACTGATCCTGACGGGGGGGGGGGGGGGGGCAGTGTGGTATGTCACTGATCCTGACAGGGGGGGGGGGGGGGCAGTGTGGTATGTCACTGATCCTGACACGGGGGGGGGGGGGGCAGTGTGGTATGTCACTGATCCTGACACGGGGAGGGATTCAACCAGCAGAACTAGAAGCTGGGCTGGACAACATGCAGAAAGGTAGAGAGCTTGTGTCTACAAACCACTGGAGGGATTCAACCAGCAGAACTAGAAGCTGGGCTGGACAACATGCAGAAAGGTAGAGAGCTTGTGTCTACAAACCACTGGAGGGATTCAACCAGCAGAACTAGAAGCTGGGCTGGACAACATGCAGAAAGGTAGAGAGCTTGTGTCTACAAACCACTGGAGGGATTCAACCAGCAGAACTAGAAGCTGGGCTGGACAACATGCAGAAAGGTAGAGAGCTTGTGTCTACAAACCACTGGAGGGATTCAACCAGCAGAACTAGAAGCTGGGCTGGACAACATGCAGAAAGGTAGAGAGCTTGTGTCTATAAACCACTGGAGGGATTCAACCAGCAGAACTAGAAGCTGGGCTGGACAACAGGCAGAAAGGTAGAGAGCTTGTGTCTATAAACCACTGGAGGGATTCAACTCGCAGAAGAGTGGCTGGACTGTACAGTAACATCCTCTGACTCAAATGTTAAAATAAAATGTAAAAAGGATTTTGAACATGCCTGAACCAAGGCGCATTTGGTGGCAGGAAGCCTTGTAGACGAGGTTAAAGAGGACACCCAGGTTGGACAAATCAGACACTACAGCCAGAGTCTTCAGAACAGCCTTAGGAGACCAAACACCACAGCCACAGGACCGCTCATGGCTTTGAGCTACAAATGGACTCTCAGGAGCTAAACGGACTTGACTTGGGAAGATCCGTTGTGGGAGGTTTTGAAAACTAAAAAAAATTGGATTTATATTTTTCCTTTACAAACTTGTTGAGTAGTGTGAAGTTAAGGTGAATGTGCATCATATAACATATGGAGGCCTATATATCCTCATATGTGTGTTCTGCTGTAGCCTACATTGATGTATTTTATTTGAAGTTATATTGTGATATTTGTTCTACTGTTACATTAATGTCGAGAAAATGATCTGAAATCTGGGTCTGCAGGACACCCATTTTAGAAGTCTGCAGTGACTTCTAAAATGTTCCTGTACATTGATGTCGAGAAAACGATGCTATAAGAAAGTGGGACTTGTGTAAACCCCGCAGCTATACTGGAGTATGTGGATGAACTGCAGTGACATCTAAAATGCTTTGAATGAATCAGTACCTTGGAGAACGCTGTCCGTTTCACCACCAGAGACAGTAGGCTACTTGGAGAGCGCTGTCCGTTTCACCACCAGAGACAGTAGTCTACTTGGAGAACGCTGTCCGTTTCACCACCAGAGACAGTACTCTACTTGGAGAGCGCTGTCCGTTTCACCACCAGAGACAGTAGGCTACTTGGAGAGCGCTGTCCGTTTCACCACCAGATACAGTAGGCTACTTGGAGAGCGCTGTCCGTTTCACCACCAGATACAGTAGGCTACTTGGAGAGCGCTGTCCGTTTCACCACCAGATACAGTAGGCTACTTGGAGAGCGCTGTCCGTTTCACCACCAGAGAGTAGTCTACTTGGAGAGCGCTATCCGTTTCACCACCAGATACAGTAGGCTACTTGGAGAGCGCTATCCGTTTCACCACCAGATACAGTAGGCTACTTGGAGAGCGCTGTCCGTTTCACCACCAGAGAGTAGTCTACTTGGAGAGCGCTATCCGTTTCACCACCAGATACAGTAGTCTACTTGGAGAGCGCTGTCCGTTTCACCACCAGAGACAGTAGTCTACTTGGAGAGCGCTATCCGTTTCACCACCAGATACAGTAGTCTACTTGGAGAGCGCTGTCCGTTTCACCACCAGAGAGTAGTCTACTTGGAGAGCGCTGTCCGTTTCACCACCAGAGAGTAGTCTACTTGGAGAGCGCTGTCCGTTTCACCACCAGAGACAATAGGCTACTTGGCTGTTTACTCTGTCTGCTGCGCTGCTACGTTCTGTTCAACACTTTTTTTCCTCAGTGTGTTCCGGTACCTCAGAGCCCCCCGATAACCCCCTGCTTTCACGCTCACTATGTGTTCCGGTACCTCAGAGCCCCCTGTATAACCCCCCGCTTTCACGCTCACTATGTGTTCCGGTACCTCAGAGCCCCCCGATAACCCCCTGCTTTCACGCTCACTATGTGTTCCGGGACTTCCCGATCTACAAATGAAGTACCGCCTAACACTGCACAGCTGACAAATGATCAAAGCTTGATGATTAGTTGATTATTTGAAATCAGCTGTGCAGCGCTACGGCAAAAACCAAAACGTGCACCCCTTTGGGGTCCTGAGGAGAGAGTGGAGTTCTGAGAATGTCTGAGATGTCTCACCTGTTCTCAGTCTTCTTCAGTCCTACAGGGGGCCAGGGAGGGCTTGAAGCACCAGCTGTGGTGTTGTTGCTCTCTGTTAGTTTCTTAGTGATGACAGCAGCAGCCTGGGTCTTGGTACTGCAGTCTTCTTTAGATGGAGAGGCTTTCACATCACTATCCATCTTGAAGACAACGCTACCTCTACCCTGAACCACGTCCCTGTCCCCACCTACCACCACATCCCGACCCCAACCTGAACCCCCTCCCTTACCCCCTACCCCACCCATACTCACACCCTGGCCAACCCCCACTACTGTCCCCTGTGAGCCGGCGTTCGGGACTCTATTTGTGGGTAGACTCTGTGCCTGTCCCTGAGTCTGGGTCTTGCCCTGGTTCTCCTGCCCAGTGGGGGTGTTCCCAGATTGGAAGAACTGGAGCCGGGCCTGCTGGGTCTTGGATGCTGTGGGAGTGGTGGCGCTAGTTGTAGTGTTGAAGCTCCGTGGGACTGTGGTGGGTCCAGAGGCTGCAGGGCTCACTATGCCCGGGGAGGAGAGCCCCGGGCTGGGCCGCGAGGAGGCGGCAGAGGGGGTGGTGGTTTTGGAGCTCAGCCAGCTAGGGCCAAATTTGGAGGGGGTACTGGTGGGTGTCGGAGCTGGGGTGGATTTCGAGGGGTCTGTGTATTTGGGTCCGGGGTTATTCTTGGAGAGGTCTGAGAGAGGGGTGGTCTTGACAGTGGGAGGAGGGTGAGGGGTGTATTTGGATGCAGCAGGGGTAGTAGGGTTGTTTTTGGCCAGGTCTCGGAGAGGGGTGTGTGTTGGCAGCGCCCCCTGGGGGTGGTGGTGGGAGGTACAGATGAAGGAGCCTGGTGTTGGTCCAGGTTTACAGTTACCTGACAGTAGAGTGGTGGAACACTCACTACACCTGGAGAACACAGGAACAGACATTACATAGAACACCTATATATATGGAGAACACAGGAACAGACATGACATATAACACCTATATATATGGAGAACACAGGAACAGACATGACATAGAACACCACCTATATATGGAGAACACAGAAGACCAGTGGTAGAAACAATATTGTGTCTGGCTGTCTGCACATCTGTCAACCAACCAAATCTCTGTCTCCACCTGTCCGTGTATAGACTGATACATGTTACAGTAATGAACGTAGTGTGAAGTACAGCTGTCTACCATGGTACAGCTCCATATAGTTAACCCTTTCAATAGGTGACTGGTATAATAACACATGGTACAGCTCCATATACAGTTGAAATCGGAAGTTTACATACACTCAATTAGTATTTGGTAGATTTGCCTTTAAATTGTTGAACTTGGGTCAAACATTTTGGGTAGCCTTCCACAAGCTTCCCACAATAAGTTGGGTGAATTTTGGCCCATTCCTCCGGACAGAGCTGGTGTAACTGAGTCAGGTTTGTAGGCCTCCTTGCTCGCACATGCTTTTTCAGTTCTGCCCACAAATGTTCTATAGGATTGAGGTCAGGGCTTTGTGATAGCCACTCCAATACCTTGACTTTGTTGTCCTTAAGCCATTTTGCCACAACTTTGGATGTATGCTTGGGGTCATTGTCCATTTGGAAGACCCATTTGCGACCAAGCTTTAACTTCCTGACTGATGTCTTGAGATGTTGCTTCAATATAGCCACATAATTTTCCTGCCTCATGATGCCATCTACTTTGTGAAGTGCACCAGTCCCTCCTGCAGCAAAGCACCCCCACAACATGATGCTGCCACCCCCGTGCTTCACGGTTGGGATGGTGTTCTTCGGCTTGCAAGCCTCCCCCTTTTTCCTCCAAACATAATGATGGTCATTATGGCCAAACAGTTCTATTTTTGTTTCATCAGACCAGAGGACATTTCTCCAAAAAGTACGATCTTTGTCCCCATGTGCAGTTGCAAACCGTAGTCTGGCTTTTCTATGGCGGTTTTGGAGCAGTGGCTTTTTCCTTGCTGAGTAGCCTTTCAGGTTATGTCGATATAGGACTCGTTTTACTGTGGATATAGATACTTTTGTACCCGTTTCCTCCAGCATCTTCACAAGGTCCTTTGCTGTTGTTCTGGGATTGATTTGCACTTTTCGCACCAAAGTACGTTCATCTCTAGGAGACAGAACTCATCTCCTTCCTGAGCGGTATGACGGCTGCGTCGTCCCATGGTGTTTATACTTACGTACTATTGTTTGTACAGATGAACGTGGTACCTTCAGGTGTTTGGAAATTGCTCCCAAGGATAACCAGATTTGTGGAGGTCTACAATTTTTTTTCTGAGGTATTGGCTGATTTTAGATTTTCCTATAATGTTAAGCAAAGAGGCACCGAGTTTGAAGGTAGGCCTTGAAATACATCCACAGGTACACAGCCTATCAGAAGCTTCTAAAGCCATGACATCATTTTCTGGAATTTTCCAAGCCGTTTAAAGTCACAGTCAACTTAGTGCATGTAAACTTCTGACCCACTGGAATTGTGATACAGTGAATTATAAGTGAAATAATCTGTCTAAACAATTGTTGGAAAAATGATGTGTCGTGCACAAAGTAGATGTCCTAACCGACTTGCCAAAACTATAGTTTGTTAACAATACATTTGTGGAGTGGTTGAAAAACGAGTTAATGACTCCAACCTAAGTTTATGTAAACTTCCCGACTTCAACTGTAGTTAACCCTTTCAATAGGTGACTGGTATACTAACACATGGTACAGCTCCATAGAGTTAACCCTTTCAATAGGTGACTGGTATAATAACACATGGTACAGCTCCATAGAGTTAACCCTTTCAATAGGTGACTGGTATAATAACACATGGTACAGCTCCATAGAGTTAACCCTTTCAATAGGTGACTGGTATACTAACACATGGTACAGCTCCATAGAGTTAACCCTTTCAATAGGTGACTGGTATACTAACACATGGTTGAGTCATTAAGGTGAAGTCTTACCTGGCACAGCTCCTGTGATACAGCCTCCCATCCACTAGGTGTCTCTGGACCAGATGAACGTGTTTATTACACACGGAACACTTACTGCTCAGAGTCCCCGTCTTATTGGAGCGCTCCGACAACACATCCTTCTGGGGGGGGGGGGACAGATTAGCCTTCTGTTAGTTACAACAGACAGTATTTAACCTAGTAACCTAGGGGTTATTGGAGGGACTACAGTGGGTCCGTGAAACAATGATTATTTTTTATTTCAAATCGCTAGAAACAAGACCGAAAACAAAAAAAATTGAATTACAAACCTACACTAGAAAAGAGGAGAATCTTATTGTATTCCTCAACTCGTTATATGGAGTTAAATATCTGACATAGGCT
This sequence comes from Salmo salar, assembly GCF_965601325.2. Lineage (NCBI taxonomy): Eukaryota > Metazoa > Chordata > Actinopteri > Salmoniformes > Salmonidae > Salmo > Salmo salar. Next base: position 80,926,064 of record NC_138292.1, on the reverse strand, counting down.
TTGACAAAGCACCTGTTCATTGCCTACCAGTCTCAACGACACTCACTGGACTATCTGACAGACTGACAATACAATCAAATCAAAGTGTATTGGTCACGTGCACAAGGTACAGTGAAACGCTTGCTTTGCTAATAACCCTTCAACAATGCACTACAACATCAATATCCATCAACAACTAGTAATAATAATTAGCTTGTTAATAAGACCAATCAGGCTAGTTAGGACTGGGGCGGAGTGAAAACCCACAGGAGGGCATCTCTCCAGGAACAGGGTTGGCCAACCCTGGAGAAGAGTATTTAAAGGAGATCCTTACCTGTGCTGCCCTGTCTGGTCTGGTTGAGGCTTTGGGTGAGGAGGAGGGGGGAGGGCGGTTCTCAGTAGCAGATTTAGAGGGGGGAGAGGCGGGGAAGACCTTGGAAACAACTGCTTGGTTCTTTTTACCAGAAGGCCCCTCTTCTGTGGATGCCTCCGCTGGACGCTTTATCCCCGCCATGCCGCCAACTACACACACACACACACTACTTGATCACAAAGTTCATCACAGTATGTGTGTGCCCATATCGCGTGAGCAGCATGTGGGTATCGTGTGGGCAGCGTGTTGGCAGCATGTGAGCATCATGTGAGTATCGTGTGGGCAGCGTGTGAGTATCGTGTGGGCAGCATCGTGTGGGCAGCAGCGTGTGGGCAGCAGCGTGTGGGCAGCAGCGTGTGGGCAGCAGCGAGTGGGCAGCATCGAGTGGGCAGCATCGAGTGGGCAGCATCGAGTGGGCAGCATCGAGTGGGCAGCGTGTTGGCAGCTTGTGAGTATCGTGTGGGCAGCGTGTTGGCAGCTTGTGAGTATCGTGTGGGCAGCGTGTGACTATCGTGTGGGCAGCGTGTGACTATCGTGTGGGCAGCGTGTGACTATCGTGTGGGCAGCGTGTGACTATCGTGTGGGCAGCGTGTGGGCAGCGTGTGGGCAGCGTGTGGGTATCATGTGGGCAGCGTGTGGGTATCATGTGGGCAGCGTGTGGGTATCATGTGGGCAGCGTGTGGGTATCATGTGGGCAGCGTGTGGGTATCATGTGGGCAGCGTGTGGGTATCATGTGGGCAGCGTGTTGGCAGCATGTGAGTATCATGTGGGCAGCGTGTGAGTATCATGTGGGCAGCGTGTGGGCAGCATCGTGTGGGCAGCGTCGTGTGGGCAGCGTCGTGTGGGCAGCGTCGTGTGGGCAGCGTCGTGTGGGCAGCGTCGTGTGGGCAGCGTCGTGTGGGCAGCGTCGTGTGGGCAGCGTCGTGTGGGCAGCGTCGTGTGGGCAGCGTCGTGTGGGCAGCGTCGTGTGGGCAGCGTGTTGGCAGCTTGTGAGTATCGTGTGGGCAGCGTGTTGGCAGCTTGTGAGTATCGTGTGGGCAGCGTGTGGGCAGCGTGTGACTATCGTGTGGGCAGCGTGTGACTATCGTGTGGGCAGCGTGTGACTATCGTATGGGCAGCGTGTGACTATCGTGTGGGCAGCGTGTGACTATCGTGTGGGCAGCGTGTGACTATCGTGTGGGCAGCGTGTGGGCAGCGTGTGGGCAGCGTGTGGGTATCATGTGGGCATCATGTGGGTATCATGTGGGCATCATGTGGGCATCATGTGGGCAGCGTGTGGGTATCATGTGGGCAGCGTGTGGGTATCATGTGGGCAGCGTGTGGGTATCATGTGGGCAGCGTGTTGGCAGCATGTGAGTATCATGTGGGCAGCGTGTTGGCAGCATGTGAGTATCATGTGGGCAGCGTGTTGGCAGCATGTGAGGTGGGCAGCATGTGGGCAGCGTGTGGGCAGCGTGTGGGCAGCGTGTGGGCAGCGTGTGGGCAGCGTGTGGGCAGCGTGTGGGCAGCGTGTGGGTACCGTGTGGGTACCGTGTGGGCAGCGTGTGGGTATCATGTGGGCAGTGTGTGGGTATCACGTGGGCAGCATGTGGGCAGCATATGAGTATCATGTGGGCAGCATATTGGCAGCGTGTGAGTATCATGTGGGAAGCGTGTTGGCAGCATGTGAGTATCGTGTGGGCAGCGTGTGGGCGGCGTGTGGGCGGCGTGTGGGCGGCGTGTGGGCAGCGTGTGGGCAGCGTGTGGGCAGCGTGTGGGCAGCGTGTGGGCAGCGTGTCATATGTATGCTTGCACATGTTTACTCAATATGTATGTGTGTATGTGTACTACTCACTAGGTGATTTGCCATGGAAGTAGTTGTAGTATTGTGAGACATATGTCAGAATACTGAGTCTGTCTGGTATCTTCAGGGCCACCATGTCCTCAGCATCTAACAGAGCTGGGATCCCCAACTCATCCTCCGCTACCCGGAACGCCTGGGAACACACAGATGTATAGAAGGCTGGAACACACAGATGTATAGAAGGCTGGAACACACAGATGTATAGAAGGCTGGAACACACAGATGTATAGAAGGCTGGAACACACAGATGTATACACACAGATATATACACACAGATATATAGAAGGCTGGAACACACAGATATATAGAAGGCTGGAACACACAGATATATAGAAGGCTGGAACACACAGATATATAGAAGGCTGGAACACACAGATATATAGAAGGCTGGAACACACAGATATATAGAAGGCTGTACACCTGGGAACAAAGAGATATCAAGAAGGTTGGAATGCCTGGGAGCACAGAACAAGAAGGCACGACAACGTCTCTTCCCCCTCAGCAGGCTGAAAAGATTTGGCAGGGGTCCTCAGATCCTCAAAAAGTTCTACAGCTGCACCGCTGAGAGCATCTTGCCGCGCTGCCAACTGCTTGGCATCCGTCCACAAGGCACTACAGAGGGTAGTGTGTACGGCCCAGTACATCACTGGGGCCGAGCTTCCTGCCATCCAGGACCTCTATACCAGGCGGTGTCAGAGGAAGGCCGTAAAAATTGTCAGACTAAAGCCTCCCAAGTCATAGACTGTTCTCATTCTATGCTACCGCACGGCAAGCGGTACCGATGTACCAAGTCTGGAACCAACAGGACCCTGACCAGCTTCTACCCCCAAGCCATAAGACTGCTAAATAGTTAACCAGACTATCTACATAGGATCTCCATTACCTTGTACCCCTGCACATTGACTCAGTACTGGTACCCTGTCTATATAGCCAAGTTATTACCTCGTACCCCTGCACATTGACTCAGTACTGGTACCCTGTCTATATAGCCAAGTTATTACCTCGTACCCCTGCACATTGACTCAGTACTGGTACCCTGTCTATATAGCCAAGTTATTACCTCGTACCCCTGCACATTGACTCAGTACTGTTACCCCGTCTATATAGCCAAGTTATTACCTCGTATCCCTGCACATTGACTCAGTACTGGTACCCTGTCTATATAGCCAAGTTATTACCTCGTACCCCTGCACATTGACTCAGTACTGTTACCCCGTCTATATAGCCAAGTTATTACCTCGTACCCCTGCATATTGACTCAGTACTGGTACCCCGTCTATATAGCCAAGTTATTACCTCGTACCCCTGCACATTGACTCAGTACTGGTACCCCGTCTATATAGTCAAGTTATTACCTCGTACCCCTGCACATTGACTCAGTACTGGTACCCCGTCTATATAGCCAAGTTATTACCTCGTACCCCTGCACATTGACTCAGTACTGGTACCCTGTCTATATAGCCAAGTTATTGTTACTCGGTGTGTATATAGCCAAGTTATCGTTACTCGGTGTGTGTATATAGCCAAGTTATCGTTACTCAGTGTGTGTATATAGCCAAGTTATCGTTACTCATTGTGTGTATATAGCCAAGTTATCGTTACTCATTGTGTGTATATAGCCAAGTTATCGTTACTCAGTGTGTATAGAGCCAAGTTATCGTTACTCAGTGTATATAGAGCCAAGTTATCGTTACTCATTGTGTATAGAGCCAAGTTATCGTTACTCAGTGTGTATATAGCCAAGTTATCGTTACTCATTGTGTATAGAGCCAAGTTATCGTTACTCATTGTGTATAGAGCCAAGTTATCGTTACTCGGTGTGTGTATATAGCCAAGTTATCGTTACTCGGTGTGTGTATATAGCCAAGTTATCGTTACTCGGTGTGTATATAGCCAAGTTATCGTTACTCATTGTGTATAGAGCCAAGTTATCGTTACTCATTGTGTATAGAGCCAAGTTATCGTTACTCATTGTGTATAGAGCCAAGTTATCGTTACTCATTGTGTATAGAGCCAAGTTATCGTTACTCAGTGTGTATATAGCCAAGTTATCGTTACTTATTGTGTATATAGCCAAGTTATCGTTACTCGGTGTGTGTATATAGCCAAGTTATCATTACTCGGTGTGTATATAGCCAAGTTATCGTTACTCATTGTGTGTATTTAGCCAAGTTATCGTTACTCATTGTGTATAGAGCCAAGTTATCGTTACTCAGTGTGTATAGAGCCAAGTTATCGTTACTCATTGTGTATAGAGCCAAGTTATCGTTACTCAGTGTATATATAGCCAAGTTATCGTTACTCAGTGTGTATAGAGCCAAGTTATCGTTACTCATTGTGTATAGAGCCAAGTTATCGTTACTCATTGTGTATAGAGCCAAGTTATTGTTACTCAGTGTGTATATAGCCAAGTTATCGTTACTCATTGTGTGTATTTAGCCAAGTTATCGTTACTCAGTGTATATATAGCCAAGTTATCGTTACTCAGTGTGTATAGAGCCAAGTTATCGTTACTCATTGTGTATAGAGCCAAGTTATTGTTACTCAGTGTGTATATAGCCAAGTTATCGTTACTCGTTGTGTGTTTATTGACGTGTGATTACTGTTGTACTACTTGTCTATGTTCTTTCTCTCTCCCTTGTTGGGAAGGACCAATCAGCTGTTAGTCTACACCTGTTGTTTACCAAGCATGTGACCAATAACATGTGATTTAGATATTGTTATCAAGATTGACACACTGTAGATATGGAGATCTGCTGACTCAGGGACTGGTCTATAGAGGCAGAGACTCAGAGACAAAGTATTGTTCTCATTCCAACACTCCCATTGGTCTATAGAGGAGGAGACTCAGAGACAAAGCGCTGTTCTCATTCCAACACTCCCACACCACACATGACTGAAATAACTGGTAAAGTGACTTTGTGTGTGAGAAAGAGAGATGTCTTTGTTACCATTTCTGTGTTTGAGAAATCCCTGTCCACTAATTTCTGAATTTGCAAGGCAGAATGTGGGTTAACTCCTTGTTTACAGTAGCTGCTATGTAGGTCTTAGTGTTGTAATGGACTGTGTGTGTGTGTGAATACAGCCCAAGCAACTGAAGTAGCTGGCCTGGCAGGCTGGCTGGCCTGGTTCTACAGCTGCGTTTTTACACCAGAACAAATAAAGTATGAGAAGAAAACAGACAAGACAGGATAGATAACAGCAATGATTCAGGAAAGAGAAACACACATGTAAAAACAGGACAGGATAGATCACAGCAGTGATTCAGGAAAGAGAAACAGACATGTAAAAACAGGACAGGATAGATCACAGCAGTGATTCAGGAAACCATTGCAGGACCATCAACAGTCTGGAGTTCTTGGGAATTTCTCCTGTTAGATTCCTCACTTTCAAGTCAGAAATGTTCCTGGCTTCCTGATGACTAGGAGAAAGAATGGAAAGCCCGGGGGTTTCAACAGTCAAAGTGTGTGTGTGTGTGTGTGTGTGTGTGTGTGTGTGTGTGTGTGTGTGTGTGTGTGTGTGTGTGTGTGTGTGTGTGTGCTGTCTGCAGCAGGACATGCTCCCCTCATCCACACCAGTTCCTGGAACACCAACTCCATGGAAGCAGAAGGGAAGGACAGAAGAGCTACTCCATAACAGCATTCCAAGTAGGGCCCTGTTCCCTATAAAGTCCACTACATTTGACCCAAGCCCTGTGGACCCTGGTGAAAAGTAGTGCACTATTTAGGGAATAGGGTGCCATTTGAGCTGTGACCCGTGACAACATGATTTGATAAACAACATGTCTATGTCTGAAACCGGCTGACTTATCAGTTCATCACTACAGCTATAAAAAGCTGTTTACATTACTATGATCCAACTTTCACTTCTGAAGGCAGGCCAGCCATGACACACACACACACAGTTGAAACCTCCGGGCTAACCTCTCCCTTCTCTCTCCCTGCCCTGAGGAAACCTCCAGGCTAACCTCTCCCTTCTCTCTCCATGCCCTGAGGAAACCTCCGGGCTAACCTCTCCCTGCCCTGAGGAAACCTCCGGGCTAATCTCTCCCTGCCCTGAGGAAACCTCCGGGCTAACCTCTCCCTGCCCTGAGGAAACCTCCGGGCTAACCTCTCCCTGCCCTGAGGAAACCTCCGGGCTAACCTCTCCCTGCCCTGAGGAAACCTCCGGGCTAACCTCTCCCTGCCCTGAGGAAACCTCCGGGCTAACCTCTCCCTGCCCTGAGGAAACCTCCGGGCTAACCTCTCCCTGCCCTGAGGAAACCTCCGGGCTAACCTCTCCCTGCCCTGAGGAAACCTCCGGGCTAACCTCTCCCTGCCCTGAGGAAACCTCCGGGCTAACCTCTCCCTGCCCTGAGGAAACCTCCGGGCTAACCTCTCCCTGCCCTGAGGAAACCTCCGGGCTAACCTCTCCCTGCCCTGAGGAAACCTCCGGGCTAACCTCTCCCTGCCCTGAGGAAACCTCCGGGCTAACCTCTCCCTGCCCTGAGGAAACCTCCGGGCTAACCTCTCCCTGCCCTGAGGAAACCTCCGGGCTAACCTCTCCCTTCTCTCTCCCTGCCCTGAGGAAACCTCCGGGCTAACCTCTCCCTTCTCTCTCCCTGCCCTGAGGAAACCTCCGGGCTAACCTCTCCCTGCCCCGAGGAAAACCTCCAGGCTAACTCTCCCTTCTCTCTCCCTGCCCTGAGGAATCCTCCGGGCTAACCTCTCCCTTCTCTCTCCCTGCCCTGAGGAAACCTCCGGGCTATCCTCTCCCTTCTCTCTCCCTGCCCTGAAGAAACCTCCAGGCTAACCTCTCCCTGCCCTGAGGAAACCTCCAGGCTAACCTCCCCCTGCCCTGAGGAAACCTCCAGGCTATCCTCCCCCTGCCCTGAGGAAACCTCCAGGCTAACCTCCCCCTGCCCTGAGGAAACCTCCAGGCTAACCTCCCCCTGCCCTGAGGAAACCTCCAGGCTAACCTCCCCCTGCCCTGAGGAAACCTCCAGGCTAACCTCCCCCTGCCCTGAGGAAACCTCCAGGCTAACCTCCCCCTGCCCTGAGGAAACCTCCAGGCTAACCTCCCCCTGCCCTGAGGAAACCTCCAGGCTAACCTCTCCCTGCCCTGAGGAAACCTCCAGGCTAACCTCTCCCTTCTCTCTCCCTGCCCTGAGGAAAGGGGGGAACAGGATCATTCCAAAACAAAAGTGAAAATGTATGTGTGGAATCTAACGGGAGAAATTCCCACAAATTTCCAACTGTTGGTATGGCCCTGTTATGCTTTCAGAGGACATGTAACTATGGCAACTACATTAATCATTAATAACTGGCCTGCATGACACAGAGCTGTGGGTAGTGTAGCTCTGTAGCTAACATTCCACTCCTTGTCATTGGCATAGAGAACTGGCCTCTGGTAATCTCAACGTTCAATATGCACCTGGTTTACGGCAGAGTTCCTCGTTGGTTGTTCGAAATAACACTAATATTTTCCATGAGGCTAGAATGTTACTGTAGTTCTATGTCAGAATAATTCAGAGGCTAGAATGTTACTGTTGTTCTATGTCAGAATAATTCAGAGGCTAGAATGTTACTGTAGTTCTATGTCAGAATAATTCAGAGGCTAGAATGTTACTGTAGTTCTATGTCAGAATAATTCAGAGGCTAGAATGTTACTGTAGTTCTATGTCAGAAGTATAGTGGTAGAATGTTACTATAGTTCTATGTCAGAAGTATAGTGGTAGAATGTTACTGTAGTTCTATGTCAGAAGTATAGTGGTAGAATGTTACTGTAGTTCTATGTCAGAAGTATAGTGGTAGAATGTTACTATAGTTCTATGTCAGAAGTATAGTGGTAGAGTGTTAGGCCTAGATATATCACTCTATATAATGAATTGGTGCTAAAATGGTGGTCAGTTTTCTGGAGTTTATGGTCTGGAGTGACAGTCAGCTGGCTGTATAATCTATAGTAGTCTATGGTGAAGAGTAGTGAGATTTAGCTGACTGTATAATCTATAGTAGTCTATGGTGAGACTCAGCTGGCTGTATAATCTATAGTAGTCTATGGTGTGGAGTAGTGAGACTCAGATGGCTGTATAATCTATAGTAGTCTATGGTGTGGAGTAGTGAGACTCAGTTGGCTGTATAATCTATAGTAGTCTATGGTGTGGAGTAGTGAGACTCAGATGGCTGTATAATCTATAGTAGTCTATGGTGAAGAGTAGTGAGACTCAGCTGGCTGTATAATCTATAGCAGTCTATGGCTGAAGAAATTTGTCTTGGCACCTAAAACCCTCAAACTTTTACAGATGCACAATTGAGAGCATCCTGTCAGGCTGAATCATCGCCTGGTACGGCAACTGCATAGCTCGCAACCGCAGGCCTCTCCAGAGGGTGGTGCGGTCTGCCCAATGCATCACGGGGGGACGACGACACATATAGCATCCGATGTCACAGGAAGGCCAAAACAAACCTCAAGGACATCAACCACCCGAGCCATCCCGCTATCACACGTATGTGTGTGTTTATCGGTAACTTACCAGGTGGTTGTTGTCATAGACATTCTCCTTCTTCAGGGAATCAAAGTCACTGAGGAGAAGAAGCACAGATTTGGTTGATGACATGACACATCAATAACACCACTGACACAAGCTACCTGTCATTATTCCCTGGATCTCACACCCCACTGACACAAGCTACCTGCCATTATTCCCTGGATCTCACACCCCACTGACGCAAGGTACCTGCCATTATTCCCTGGATCTCACACCCCACTGACGCAAGGTACCTGCCATTATTCCCTGGATCTCACACCCCACTGACGCAAGCTACCTGCCATTATTCCCTGGATCTCACACCCCACTGACGCAAGCTACCTGCCATTATTCCCTGGATCTCACACCCCACTGACGCAAGCTACCTGCCATTATTCCCTGGATCTCACACCCCACTGACGCAAGCTACCTGCCATTATTCCCTGGATCTCACACCCCACTGACGCAAGCTACCTGCCATTATTCCCTGGATCTCACACCCCACTGAAGCAAGCTACCTGTCATTATTCCCTGGATCTCACACCCCACTGACGCAAGCTACCTGCCATTATTCCCTGGATCTCACACCCCACTGACGCAAGCTACCTGCCATTATTCCCTGGATCTCACACCCCACTGAAGCAAGCTACCTGTCATTATTCCCTGGATCTCACACCCCACTGAAGCAAGCTACCTGTCATTATTCCCTGGATCTCACACCCCACTGAAGCAAGCTACCTGCCATTATTCCCTGGATCTCACACCCCACTGACGCAAGCTACCTGCCATTATTCCCTGGATCTCACACCCCACTGACGCAAGCTACCTGCCATTATTCCCTGGATCTCACACCCCACTGACGCAAGCTACCTGCCATTATTCCCTGGATCTCACACCCCACTGACGCAATCTACCTGCCATTATTCCCTGGATCTCACACCCCACTGACGCAAGCTACCTGCCATTATTCCCTGGATCTCACACCCCACTGACGCAATCTACCTGCCATTATTCCCTGGATCTCACACCCCACTGACGCAAGCTACCTGCCATTATTCCCTGGATCTCACACCCCACTGACGCAAGCTACCTGCCATTATTCCCTGGATCTCACACCCCACTGACGCAAGCTACCTGCCATTATTCCCTGGATCTCACACCCCACTGACGCAAGCTACCTGCCATTATTCCCTGGATCTCACACCCCACTGAAGCAAGCTACCTGCCATTATTCCCTGGATCTCACACCCCACTGAAGCAAGCTACCTGTCATTATTCCCTGGATCTCACACCCCACTGACGCAAGCTACCTGCCATTATTCCCTGGATCTCACACCCCACTGAAGCAAGCTACCTGTCATTATTCCCTGGATCTCACACCGCACTGACGCAAGCAACCTGTCATTATTCCCTGGATCTCACACCCCACTGACACAAGCTACCTGCCATTATTCCCTGGATCTCAATCTAGTCCACAGGAGGTTGGTGGCACCATAATTGGGGAGAACAGGCTCGTGGTAATGGCTGTAGTGAAATCAGTGGAGTGGTATCAAAATACGGCAAACACATTGGATGCCATTCCATTTGCTCTGACTCCTTTGCAGAATCATTCAAAAACGTCTTCACTTGACAACCACACAATCATAACGACAGCATCAATGATGTCACTCCATCTTATGACCAGTGATTCACTTTGCTATTATTAAAATGTCAAAATGCAACTCAGAGTCAGTCTCACACACCAGTTTTCCACTGATTCTATAAAAAATATATATTTGGGTCTTTAGACTGAGTTCTCCTTTGAGTGAAACATGTGGAAAAGACGCCTTGTCATTCAAACAGTAGACTTCTTAGGCTACTGATTATCTCAAATAGTCAATGTTATGTTTAGACGGTTACCCTCTCATCAACTGTTTACTGTAAACCTATAAGCTACTGTGTCTTTAAAGAAAGATTTGACAAAAGACTAGGCTTTATCACTGATATACAGATATTGTTATATTCAGAAATCGTGTCAAATTCCGTTTTTTATTTGAGGATTCGTTTACAAATCGGAAGGAAGCACAAATGTTTACTGCCACGTTGAGTTGGCAAGAGTTGTAGGGTTTTCATGTCCATGTTGTTAGGCTACTGATACTTTCAGGGAACTACCTCCAGGCAATGAAAGGAAACTAACATAATATTTATTTCGTGTTGCATACAAGGGCTACTTTGTTGCAATAAATACAGGTTACGCTGTCACCATAGGAACTAAGACAAAAATCAAGACTCATTCTGTTTAAACTGTCGAGTTTATTAACTTCCTCATAGAATTTCGCAACTCTCGAAGTAGTTCTATCGATACTGCCCTCTACTTACATGAGGTCGGGTCTGTTTCGGTGAATGAGGGCGCAGAAAGCCATCCCGTCCCTGAAAGAAGTTGTCATATTGGTGATAGTGACATCTCTGTAACCCTGAACCTGGATCTTACACCACTGTTGCAGCGCTTTCACCGCAGACATCCTAGTTCTCTCCCGAAACCCCGAACCGAGTGCAAGCGGCAAGACGCGAACCAAGTTCACGATCTGACGGCAACTAGCTGAGTTTTCACAACTTCAATAAATAGACTGACTGAAATCCGCCTTACGGGAAAAAGGTTTTGATCCAACTTCTGAAGAATGATTGGGGAAACCGCGTTAAAAAAAGAGAGAGAGAAAGTCGTCCGCGTGGTTCTGTTCAATTATTTATATAAATACACTAGATAACGCATACGGGGCGCTGTGTTGAAGCCGCCGCGCCTCCATCTTGTCACTCCCCTACCGATGGAAAACATATTCTGGAAGCTATAGAAATCCATTTATTCATGTCAACATTCGTTAACGCCATTTTTATTGTATTACTGACACCACAATGCATACTTTACACGTGAGCTAAACATAAAAAATAAATATATAAAAACATTTTCCTTCAAGTATAATTTTGGGGAGATTACTAATGCTACTGTCCCCACGCCAAAAAAAATACATGTAATTTTGTCCTTGAAACATTTAATTGAAATACTGTATATTTCCATTAATTCCTATGGATGACTGCTACTGGGGAGTACCAATATGGCCGACCGGTGGCTTCAAAGCCTCTCAATGCCCAATACATAGTATATTCAATCTAGTGTTGATATACATCCTTGATTGTTTGACAATCAAATAAAAACTGATTTGATACCTGAAAAGGTTTCTTGTCATGACGTAGAATGGGCGGAGTCAAACGGGTACTTTCCGGAAAAGGGGGTGTTTTCTGATATCGGAGTTTCTTGATATCAACTTACACCCATTGACGCTCGTCATCGGTCCGTGGCTGTTTCTTTTGAGGGATAGATAGAGAGAGAGAGGGAGAGAAAGGTGAGAGAAAAAGTATTGCTCTATTCATGAATTTACAATTACAGTAGTATTTTGTTGCAAGAACAATGCAAGTATCAGTTACAAGAGAGTCGTCTATGGGGTTCTTTTTGGTGATCAAATCAAACCGATTAAGTCAACTGATTTGACACCTGAAAAGGTTTCTGTGGCGGGGAGAGGGAGAGAGAGTAAAGAGGAGAGAGGGAGAAAGAAAGAAAGCAATGCTCTAGTCATGGATTTACAATTACAGTGATTTTGTTGCAAGAACATGGTAAATATCAGTAGTGAATTTGACAAAGGCTGTGACTTTCCTTTTGAAAGGGGATCTGTGTCTGATCTTGGCCTAGATGAAGGAGGATCTGTGTCTGATCTTGGCCTAGATGAAGGAGGCAGATGCAGTAAAACAGCTGACTCACAGTCGAGGGTGTGGCTTTATGTAACACTAAAGGGTTCTACACAGTCTACGGGGTTCGTTTGCGTAGCTCTCAACGTACTTTTGTGTGACTGCATTTTTGCAACACGAAACAAACAGAGCTCCGTAGAAAATCACTGTGGAGAGCCCTTAAAGCTACCAGGTGGTCCCTGGTCTGCTCTACCTTAACTTACCTGTCCTGCCAGGAGAATGTGTGTATGTGTGCCCAACCTGCCAAGTTACCTGATACCTTCCCACTACCATACTGAGATCCTGTTTCCAGGTAGATATGGAACTACTACAGTACTATAACCTAGATACTGATCTGAGATCCTGTTTCCAGGTAGATATGGAACTACTACAGTACTATCACCTAGATACTGATCTGAGATCCTGTTTCCAGGTAGATATGGGAGGAACTACTACAGTACTATCACCTAGATACTGATCTGAGATCCTGTTTCCAGGTAGATATGGAACTACTACAGTACTATAATCTAGATACTGATCTGAGATCCTGTTTCCAGGTAGATATGGGACTACTACAGTACTATCACCTAGATACTGATCTGAGATCCTGTTTCCAGGTAGATATGGGAGGAACTACTACAGTACTATCACCTAGATACTGATCTGAGATCCTGTTTCCAGGTAGATATGGGAGGAACTACTACAGTACTATCACCTAGATACTGATCTGAGATCCTGTTTCCAGGTAGATATGGGACTACTACAGTACTATCACCTAGATACTGATCTGAGATCCTGTTTCCAGGTAGATATGGAACTACTACAGTACTATCACCTAGATACTGATCTGAGATCCTGTTTCCAGGTAGATATGGGAGGAACTACTACAGTACTATCACCTAGATACTGATCTGAGATCCTGTTTCCAGGTAGATATGGGAGGAACTACTACAGTACTATCACCTAGATACTGATCTGAGATCCTGTTTCCAGGTAGATATGGAACTACTACAGTACTATAACCTAGATACTGATCTGAGATCCTGTTTCCAGGTAGATATGGGACTACTACAGTACTATCACCTAGATACTGATCTGAGATCCTGTTTCCAGGTAGTTATGGAACTACTACAGTACTATCACCTAGATACTGATCTGAGGTCCTGTTTCCAGGTAGATATGGGAGGAACTACTACAGTACTATCACCTAGATACTGATCTGAGATCCTGTTTCCAGGTTGATATGGAACTACTACAGTACTATCACCTAGATACTGATCTGAAATCCTGTTTCCAGGTAGATATGGGAGGAACTACTCCAGTACTATTAACTAGTTTTGTCCCATTAACGGTTCAGGTTAGGAGTAGGGAAGAGTAATTTGATCCTAGATCTGTGGTTAGGTTAGTATCTAATGGTTCAGGTTAGGAGTAGGGAAGAGTAATTTGATCCTAGATCGGTGGTTAAGGAGGATGTACCTGGAGAAGTAAATACAGGTGAAGGGAGCACCACAGGAAGCACAGATTGAACATGCATAAATGCAGAGCATGCACAGCCATATTGAAGAAGTTTTATGTTCTAGAACATTCTCTCTGTCTAACCTCTGTCCACTTAGACAGAGCAACAGACTGAGGAATAAACAGTCCAAGGGTTCCTGTAAGAGTGCTGGCAGTGTACACACACACTATCAACATCCCTACTGGACATCCCCCTACCCACCCACACACACACTATCAACATCCCTACTGGACATCCCCCTACCCACCCACACACACACTATCAACATCCCTACTGGACATCCCCCTACCCACCCACACACACACTATCAACATCCCTACTGGACATCCCCCTACCCACCCACACACACACTATCAACATCCCTACTGGACATCCCCCTACCCACCCACACACACACTATCAACATCCCTACTGGACATCCCCCTACCCACCCACACACACACTATCAACATCCCTACTGGACATCCCCCTACCCACCCACACACACACTATCAACATCCCTACTGGACATCCCCCTACCCACCCACACACACACTATCAACATCCCTACTGGACATCCCCCTACCCACCCACCCACACACACACTATCAACATCCCTACTGGACATCCCCACCCCCCCACACTATCAACATCCCTACTGGACATCCCCCCCCCCCCAAACATAACTACTGCAGTCTGTCCCCCACCCACCCACACACACAGAACCTCGGCCCAGTCTCCTTTTAATCCCAAAATCCAGACAGGAAATGCTTTGAGTGTGCGGACCAGAGAGCATCTGACAGGGCTCTCCTAAACTACACAACCACCCTATCGCTCTCTCTCCTCTCCACACTTCTTTTCTTCCCTCCATTTATTGATATATGTCTGCACCGGAAAGACCCATCTGGAAACAGTTAGCCCTTCACCCCATGTGTGTGTGTGTTTGCCCAGAGCCAATGAAAACACTGTGTGAGAACTTAGTTTATCAGTAATGGGGACTGACCCAACCCACAGTGTATCTACTACTGTGATAACAGGGAACATAATCAGTGGTTAGCGTTCTCTTTCTAAGGCAGTTACAGATTACTGGGAGAGAGATACTGGGAGAGAGATACTGGGAGATATCACCACAGCAGGCATGTGTTTGCACAAGGGAAAGAGAGAGATACAAAAGGTGTGTGTGTGAGAGAGAGTGTATTTGAGAGTTTTGTACTTGAACTATTTGCACATCGTTACAACACTGCACATGGCAATAATATGACATTTGAAATGTCTCTATTCTTTTGAAACTTTTGTGACTAATGTTTACTGTTAATTTCTTGTTTATTTCACTTTTGTTTATTCTCTTTCACTTGCTTTGGCATTGTAAACAGATGTTTCCCACGCCAATAAAGCCCTTTGAATTGAGAGAGAACATCTGTAAGTAAGAGGACATAACAAATGATTCACTATTGCTCATATTTCCTCATTGCCAAATCCCAGCCTGATGCAGAGCAGTCAGGAAGTAGAACCATGAATAGTTCCTTATTAGAAGAAGAGCTCACAATGGTCCTCCTCCTGAACAGACTGGGGAGAACAGATTAATATGAAACTAATCTACTCTCTCCCTCCCACTACGTCTGTCTGCCTCTCTCTCTCTCCCTCCCACTACGTCTGTCTGCCTCTCTCTCTCCCTCCCACTACGTCTGTCTGCCTCTCTCTCTCTCCCACTACGTCTGTCTGCCTCTCTCTCTCTCCCTCCCACTACGTCTGTCTGCCTCTCTCTCTCTCCCTCCCACTACGTCTGTCTGCCTCTCTCTCTCTCCCTCCCACTACGTCTGTCTGCCTCTCTCTCTCTCCCTCCCACTACGTCTGTCTGCCTCTCTCTCCCTCCCACTATGTCTGTCTGCCTCTCTCTCTCTCCCTCCCACTACGTCTGTCTGCCTCTCTCTCTCTCCCTCCCACTACGTCTGTCTGCCTCTCTCTCTCTCCCTCCCACTACGTCTGTCTGCCTCTCTCTCTCCCTCCCACTACGTCTGTCTGCCTCTCTCTCTCTCCCACTACGTCTGTCTGCCTCTCTCTCTCTCCCTCCCACTACGTCTGTCTGCCTCTCTCTCTCTCCCTCCCACTACGTCTGTCTGCCTCTCTCTCTCTCCCTCCCACTACGTCTGTCTGCCTCTCTCTTTCTCCCACTACGTCTGTCTGCCTCTCTCTCTCTCCCACTACGTCTGTCTGCCTCTCTCTCTCTCCCACTACGTCTGTCTGCCTCTCTCTCCCTCCCACTACGTCTGTCTGCCTCTCTCTCTCCCTCCCACTACGTCTGTCTGCCTCTCTCTCTCTCCCTCCCACTACGTCTGTCTGCCTCTCTCTCTCTCCCTCCCACTACGTCTGTCTGCCTCTCTCTCTCTCCCTCCCACTATGTCTGTCTGCCTCTCTCTCTCTCCCTCCCACTACGTCTGTCTGCCTCTCTCTCTCTCCCTCCCACTACGTCTGTCTGCCTCTCTCTCTCTCCCTCCCACTACGTCTGTCTGCCTCTCTCTCTCTCTCCCTCCCACTACGTCTGTCTGCCTCTCTCTCTCTCCCTCCCACTACGTCTGTCTGCCTCTCTCTCT
The DNA here is from genome assembly GCF_965601325.2 of Salmo salar. Taxonomy (NCBI): domain Eukaryota; kingdom Metazoa; phylum Chordata; class Actinopteri; order Salmoniformes; family Salmonidae; genus Salmo; species Salmo salar. The sequence continues at coordinate 80,909,521 of NC_138292.1, read as the reverse complement.
CTCCCTCCCACTACGTCTGTCTGCCTCTCTCTCCCTCCCTCCCACTACGTCTGTCTGCCTCTCTCTCCCTCCCACTACGTCTGTCTGCCTCTCTCTCCCTCCCACTACGTCTGTCTGCCTCTCTCTCCCTCCCACTACGTCTGTCTGCCTCTCTCTCCATCCCACTACGTCTGTCTGCCTCTCTCTCCCTCCCACTACGTCTGTCTGCCTCGCTCTCCCTCCCACTACGTCTGTCTGCCTCTCTCTCTCTCCCTCCCACTACGTCTGTCTGCCCCTCTCCCTCCCACTACGTCTGTCTGCCTCTCTCTCCCTCCCACTACGTCTGTCTGCCTCTCTCTCCCTCCCACTACGTCTGTCTGCCTCTCTCTCCGTCACACTACGTCTGTCTGCCTCTCTCTCCGTCACACTACGTCTGTCTGCCTCTCTCTCCGTCACACTACGTCTGTCTGCCTCTCTCTCCCTCCCACTACGTCTGTCTCCCTCTCTCTCCCTCCCTCCCACTACGTCTGTCTGCCTCTCTCTCCCTCCCACTACGTCTGTCTGCCTCTCTCTCCCTCCCACTACGTCTGTCTGCCTCTCTCTCCCTCCCACTACGTCTGTCTGCCTCTCTCTCCCTCCCACTACGTCTGTCTGCCTCTCTCTCCCTCCCACTACGTCTGTCTGCCTCTCTCTCCATCCCACTACGTCTGTCTGCCTCTCTCTCCCTCCCACTACGTCTGTCTGCCTCGCTCTCCCTCCCACTACGTCTGTCTGCCTCTCTCTCTCTCCCTCCCACTACGTCTGTCTGCCCCTCTCCCTCCCACTACGTCTGTCTGCCTCTCTCTCCCTCCCACTACGTCTGTCTGCCTCTCTCTCCCTCCCACTACGTCTGTCTGCCTCTCTCTCCGTCACACTACGTCTGTCTGCCTCTCTCTCCGTCACACTACGTCTGTCTGCCTCTCTCTCCGTCACACTACGTCTGTCTGCCTCTCTCTCCCTCCCACTACGTCTGTCTCCCTCTCTCTCCCTCCCACTACGTCTGTCTCCCTCTCTCTCCCTCCCACTACGTCTGTCTGCCTCTCTCTCCCTCCCACTACGTCTGTCTCCCTCTCTCTCCCTCCCACTACGTCTGTCTCCCTCTCTCTCCCTCCCACTACGTCTGTCTGCCTCTCTCTCCCTCCCACTACGTCTGTCTGCCTCTCTCTCCCTCCCACTACGTCTGTCTGCCTCTCTCTCCCTCCCACTACGTCTGTCTGCCTCTCTCCCTCCCACTACGTCTGTCAGCCTCTCTCTCCCTCCCACCATGTCTGTCAGCCTCTCTCTCCCTCCCACCATGTCTGTCAGCCCCTCTCTCTACCTCTGTCAGCCTCTCTCTCTCTCTCTCTGTCAGTCTCTCTCTCTACCTCTCTCTGTCACTCTCTCTACCTCTCTCTGTCAGTCTCTCTCTCTCTGTCAGCCTCTCTCTGTCAGCCTCTCTCTCTCTACCTCTGTCGGCCTCTCTCTCTCTTCCTCTGTCGGTCTCTCTCTCTCTACATCTGTCAGCCTCTCTCTCTCCCCCTCTCTACCTCTGTCGGCCTCTCTCTCTACCTCGTCGGCCTCTCTCTCTCTCTCTCTCTACCAGCCCCTCTCTCTCTCACTGTCAGCCTCTATCTCTCTCTCTGTCAGCCTCTCTCTCTATGTCTGCCTTTCCATTCAATTCAATTCAAGGGGCTTTATTGTCATGGAAAACATATGTTAACATTGCCAAAGCAAGTGAAATAGATAATAAACAAAAGTGGAAAAAAATGAACAATAAACATTACTCACAGAAGTTCCAAAAGAATAAAGACATTACAAATGTCATGTGTATATATACAGTGCTGTAATGATGTACAAATGGTTAAAGTACAAAAGGGAAAATAAATAAGCATAAATATGGGTTGTATTTACAATGGTGTTTGTTCTTCACTGGTTGCCCTTTTCTTGTGGCAAAAGGTCACAAATCGGGCTGCTGTGATGGCACACTGTGGTATTTCACCCAGTAGATATGGGAGTTTATCAAAATTGGATTTGTTTTTTAATTCTTTGTAGGTCTGTGTAATCTGAGGGAAATATGTCTCTCTAATATGGTCATACATTTGGAAGGAGGTTAGGAAGTGCAGCTCAGTTTCCACCTCATTTTGTGGGCAGTGTGCACATAGCCTGTCTTCTCTTGAGAGCCAGGTCTGCCTACGGTGGCCTTTCTCAATAGCAAGGCTATGCTCACTGAGTCTGTACATAGTCAAAGCTTTCCTTAAGTTTGGGCCAGTCACAGTGGTCAGGTATTCTGCCACTGTGTACTCTCTGTTTAGGGACAAATAGCATTCTAGTTTGCTCTGTTTTTTTGTTAATTATTTGGCACATTGGAAAGAATTATCTTTTTGTTTTCTCATGATTTGGTTGGGTCTAATTGTGTTGCTGTCCTGGGGCTCTGTGGGTGTGTTTGTGTCTGTTTGTGAAGAGAGCCCCTCTCTCTCTCGTTCTCCTCCCTCTGTGAGTATGGATTAAGTGAGACTGTGTGGGGGGATAGGGGTGCATAGATGTGTGATTAGGTTTGTTTTATTTGACTTCAACACATCCTGGGCCCCCACTGTCGTAATAATAACAGAGCTCACAGGGGTGAAAAGTGAGAGGGGGAGGAGGGAGAAGAGAGAGCAGAGAGGGGGAAGAGAAGGGGGAGGAGGAGAGCAAAGGGGGAGGAGAGAGAAGAGGGGGGAGAGGGGACACAGTTGTTCATACCTGTAATGTGCTGTATGAGAGATGAACATAAACACAGTTGTTCATACCTGTAATGTGCTGTATGAGAGATGAACATAAACACAGTTGTTCATACCTGTAATGTGCTGTATGAGAGATGAACATAAACACAGTTGTTCATACCTGTAATGTGCTGTATGAGAGATGAACATAAACACAGTTGTTCATACCTGTAATGTGCTGTATGAGAGATGAACATAAACACAGTTGTTCATATCTGTAATGTGCTGTATGAGAGATGAACATAAACACAGTTGTTCATATCTGTAATGTGCTATATGAGAGATGAACACAGTTGTTCATATCTGTAATGTGCTGTATGAGAGATGATTAACTATGTGACCAGTGTGTTCAGTAGAGGTGAGAACAGCAGCATTCAGAATAACAGAGAACAGATGTCCTTCCTGGTTCAAGACACAGATGTCCAGCATCAGCCCTGTACTCCACTTAAACCCTACCTTTAGTGGGGAAGACGACACCAAACTGTACCTAGAACAGTAAGGGGGTTGAATTGTGACAGCACAGCGCCCTCTACAGGTGAACATATGTCAGTGGCTCATGAGGACCAACTGAGCCAGCGAAGACCGATGAGGGAGAGAGAAGATTCAGAAACTCTTGGAGGACAAGAAATGTTCAGAACTTTTGTGAAACATCACAACACAGTGGGAAAATATGACCAGTAGAAATCTAAACTGGAAGGTCTTCAGAGATAGATGAGGGGTTGAGGGGAGCTGAAGGATGGGACTGGAAGGTCTTCAGAGATAGATGAGAGGGGTTGAGGGGAGCTGAAGGATGGGACTGGAAGGTCTTCAGAGATAGATGAGGGGTTGAGGGGAGCTGAAGGATGGGACTGGAAGGTCTTCAGAGATAGATGAGGGGTTGAGGGGAGCTGAAGGATGGGACTGGAAGGTCTTCAGAGATAGATGAGGGGTTGAGGGGAGCTGAAGGATGGGACTGGAAGGTCTTCAGAGATAGATGAGAGGGGTTGAGGGGAGCTGAAGGCTGGGACTGGAAGGTCTTCAGAGATAGATGAGGGGTTGAGTGGAGCTGAAGGATGGGACTGGAAGGTCTTCAGAGATAGATGAGAGGGGTTGAGTGGAGCTGAAGGATGGAACTAAAAATGAGCAAAAGATAACTACTGTCAAATATATATATATAGTAGAAGCTGGAAGTAGAAGCCTAAGTGTTGTTGTCCATTAGTTTACTCCAGTTAGGAGAGGGGTGGTAGGGTTAGGAGAGGGGTGGTAGGGTTAGGAGAGGGGTGGTAGGAGAGGGTGGTAGGGTTAGGAGAGGGGTGGTAGGGTTAGGAGAGGGGTGGTAGGGTTAGGAGAGGGGTGGTAGGGGTAGTGTTAGGAGAGGGGTGGTAGGGGTAGGAGCGGGGTGGTAGGGTTAGGAGAGGGTTGGGAGGGTTAGGAGAGGGGTGGGAGGGTTAGGAGAGGGGTAGTAGGGTTAGGAGTGGTAGGGTTAGGAGAGGTAGTGTTAGGAGAGGGGTGGTAGGGTTAGGAGAGGGGTGGTAGAGTTAGGAGAGGGGTGGTAGGGTTAGGAGAGGGGTGGTAGTGTAAGGGGAGGGGGGGGTAGTGTTAGGAGAGGGGTGGTAGGGTTATGAGAGGGGTGGTAGGGTTAGGGGAGGGGTGGTAGAGTTAGGAGAGGGGTGGTAGGGTTAGGAGAGGGGTGGTAGTGTAAGGGGAGGGGGGGTAGTGTTAGGAGAGGGGTGGTAGGGTTATGAGAGGGGTGGTAGGGTTAGGGGAGGGGTGGTAGGGTTAGGAGAGGGGTGGTAGTGTTAGGAGAGGGGTGGTAGGGTAGGGGGAGGGGTGGTAGGGTTAGGGGAGGGGTGGTAGGGTTAGGAGAGGGGTGGTAGGGTTAGGAGAGGGGTGGTAGGGTTAGGGGAGGGGTGGTAGTGTTAGGAGAGGGGTGGTAGGGTTAGGAGAGGGGTGGTAGGGTTAGGAGAGGGGTGGTAGTGTTAGGAGAGGGGTGGTAGGGTTAGGAGAGGGGTGGTAGGGTTAGGAGAGGGGTGGTAGGGTTAGGGGAGGGGTGGTAGGGTTAGGGGAGGGGTGGTAGTGTTAGGGGAGGGGTGGTAGGGTTAGGAGAGGGGTGGTAGGGTTAGGAGAGGGGTGGTAGGGTTAGGGGAGGGGTGGTAGTGTTAGGAGAGGGGTGGTAGGGTTAGGAGAGGGGTGGTAGGGTTAGGGGGAAAATAATACAAAAAAATATACAGTGCATTCAGAGAGTATTCAGACCCCTTCACTTTTTCCACATTATGTTACGTCACAGCCTTGTTCTAAAATTGAATATTGTTTTTCCCCCTCATCAATCTAAACACAATACCTCATAAATAACAAAGCAAAAACAGTTTTTTGAAATGTTTGCAAATTTATAAAAAAGAAAAAGAAAACTGAAATATCACATATACATAAGTATTCAGACCCTTTACCCAGTACTTTGTTGAAGCACCTTTGGCATCGATTACAGCCTCAAGTATTCTTGGAAATGACTCTACAACCTTGGCACACCTGTATTTGGAAGTTTCTCCATTCTTCTCTGCAGATCCTCTCAAACTCGGTCAGGTTGGATGGGGAGCGTCGCTGTACAGTTATTTTCAGTTCTCTCCATAGATGTTAGATCGGGTTCAAGTCCGGGCTCTGGTTGGGCCACTCAAGGACATTCAGACACTTGTCCCGAAGCCACTCCTGCATTGTCTTGGCTGTGTACTTAGGGTCGTTGTCCTGTTGGAAGGTGAACCTTCGCCCCAGTCTCAGGTCCTGAGTGCTCTGGAGAAGGTTTTCATCAAGGATCTCTCTGTACTTTGCTCCGTTCATCTTTCCTTCAATCCTAACTAGTCTCCCAATCCCTGCCGCTGAAAAACATCCCTACATCACTATGCTGCCACCACCATGATTCACCGTAGAGATGGTGCCAGGTTTCCTCCAGATGTGACGCTTAGCATTCAGGCCAAAGAGTTCAATCTTGGTTTCATCAGACCAGAGAATCTTGTTTTTCATGATCTGAGAGTCCTTTAGGTGCCTTTTAGCAAACTCCAAGTGCGCTGTCATGTGCCTTTTACTGAGGAGTGGCTTCCGTCTGGCCACTCTACCATAAAGGCTTGATTGGTGAAGTGCTGCGGAGATGGTTGTCCTTCTGGAAGGTACCGCCATCTCCACAGAGGAACTCTGGACCTCTGTCAGAGTGACCATCGGGATCTTGGTTACCTCCCTGACCAAGGCCCTTCTCCCTGATTGCTCAGTTTGGCCGGGCGGCCAGCTCTCGGAAGAGTCTTGGTGGTTCCAAACTTCTTCCATTTAAGAATGATGGAGGCCACTGTGTTCTTGGGGACCTTCAATGCTGCAGACATTTTTTGGTACCCATCCCCAGATCTGTGCCTCGACACAATACTGTCTCAGAGCTCTACGGACAATTCTTTCGACCCCATGCCTTGGTTTTTGCTCTGACGAGGTCAACTGTGGGACCTTATATAGACAGGTGTGTGCCTTTCCAAATCATGTCCAGTCAGTTGAATTTACCACAGGTGGACTCCAAGTTGTAGAAACATCTCAAGGATGATCAATGGAAACAGGATCATAGCAAAGGGTCTGAATACTTATGTAAATATGGTATTTATGTTTTTTCGCTTTGTCATTACGGGGTATTGTGTGTCGATTGAGTATTTTTTAAATCAATTTCAGAATAAGGCTGTATCAAAATGTGGAAAAAGTCAATACTTTCCAAATACACTGTGTGTGTGTGTGTGTGTGTGTGTACACACACACTGAACAAAAATATAAATGCAACATGTAAAGTGTTGGTCCCATGTTTCATGAGCTGAAATAAAAGACCCCAGGAATATTCCATACCTACAAAATTCTTATCTCAAAGTTTACATCCCTGTTAGTGAACATTTCTCTTTTGACAAGATAATTATTCCACCTGACAGGTGTGGCATATCAAGAAGCTGATGAAATAACATACGGAATCATGATGTAACTAAAAAAGTGTTAAACAAATCAAAATATACTTTATATTTGAGATTCTTCAAAGTAGCCACTCTTTGCCTTGACACTTTTGCACACTTCTCTCAACCAGCTTCATGAGGTAGTCACCTGGAATGCTTTTCCAACAGTCTTGAAGGAGTTCCCACAGCCCGGGTCGTCTGATGCAGCACTCTATCACTCTTCTTCATGGTCAAATAGCCCTTACACAGCCTGGAGGTGTGTTTTGGGTCATTGTCCTGTTGAAAAACAAATGATAGTCCCACTAAGTGCAAACCAGATGAGATGGCGTATCACTGCAGAATGCTGTGGTAGCCATGCTGGATAAGTGTGCCTTGAATTCTAAATAAATCACAGACAGTGTCACCAGCAAAACACCCCCACACCACCACCTCCGTGCTTCACAGTGGGAAACACACATGCGGAGATCATCCGTTCACCTACTCTGCGTCTCACAAAGACACGACAGTTGGAACCAAAAATCTCAAATTTGGACTCATCAGGCCAAAGGACAGACTTCCACCGGTCTAATGTCCATTGCTCGTGTTTCTTGGCCCAAGCAAGTCTCTTTTTCTTATCGGTGTCCTTTAGTAGTGGTTTCTTTGCAGCAATTCGACCATGAAGGCCTGATTCATGTAGCGGTCCTGTAGCTGATTCCTGTAGCGGACTCCTGTGGCGGTCCTCATGAGAGACAGTTTCATCATAGCGCTTGATGGTTTTTGTGACTGCACTTGAATAAGCTTTCAAAGTTCTTGAAATTTTCCGTATTGACTGACCATGTCTTATTAAAGTAATGATGGACTGTCGTTTCTCTTTGCTTATTTTAGCTGTTCTTGCCATAATATGGTATTTTACCAAATAGGGCTATCTTCTGTATACCAACCCTACCTTGTCACAACACAAGTGATTGGCTCAAACGCATTAAAACTTCTTCGGGATCGGTGTCCCTTCCACGGGACGGTTGAGCTAACGTAGGCTAATGCGATTAGCATGAGGTTGTAAGTAACAAGAACATTTCCCAGGATACACATATCTGATATGGGCAGAAAGCTTAAATTCTTGTAAATCTAACTGCACTGTCCAATTTACAGTAGCTATTACAGTGAAAGAATACCATGCTTTTGTTTTAGGAGAGTGCCCAATTTTGAACATGAAAAGTTATTAAACATTAGGCACATTTGAGCAGTCTTCATACAACATTTTTAATGGACATGCAATGGTTCATTGGATCAGTCTAAAACGTTGCACGTGCACTGCTGCCATCTAGTGGACAACATCTAAATTGCACCTGGGCTGAAATAATACATTTCGGCCTTTCTCTTGCGTTTCAAAGATGGTACCATTTTTTTTTTTAAAGAACGATAGTTTCTTTCTTTGGATTATCTTTTACCAGATCTATTCTGTTATTCTCCTACATTCATTTCACATTTCCAGAAAGTTCAAAGTGTTCTCTTTGAAATGGTATCAAGAATATGCATATCCTTGCTACAGGCTGTTAGATTTGGGCATGTCATTTTAGGTGAAAATTGAGGAACAAAAAGGGGCGTATCCTTCACATTAAGGAAATAAATTCCACAAATTAACAAGGTACACCTCTTAATTGAAATACATTCCAGGTAACTACCTCATGAAGCGGATTGAGAGTGTGCAAAGCTGTCAAAGGCAAAGGATGGCTACTTTGAAGAATCTCAAATATATTTTGCTTTGTTGAAAACTTTTGGTTACTACATGATTCCATGTGTTATTTCATAGTTCTGATGTCTTCATTATTCTACAATGTAGAAAATAGTAAAATTAAGAAACCTACTCATTCCAGGGTTTGTGTCCAAACTTCTGACTGGTGCTGTATATATTTACAAAATAAATATATTGGGGATTGGAAATGATGCAGACAATTACAGTGATAGAAACCACAATCTACCCCCCCCCCCCACACAACAAAAATGATTAGAGGACAATGGAATGAAAGAAAAGGGCATATTTGATGGGTGCAGGATTCTGTTCCAGCCAAGCAGTAGTAATACCTGGATTAAACTAAATTACACCCAGGTAATATAGGTCCCTCCCATCCAATCCATCCATTGGAGAAACAGATCTCAACAGACACATGGGAGTCAGGATTCATATTTAATCAAGTTATCATTTGAAATGAGCATGTCTGAGCATGTCCCAATCAACTTAACACAAATGGAAATGGAGAGGCAGGCATTACAGCATCAACAATCATTGTAATATTCATGCCAGATAGATACACCCACTGGCAGAACTGACCAACATAAGGCAAGTCTTCCCTTACATAGTTTTCATTTTACCACTTGAATAGAACAAAAACAAATTTGTCAAACAACATTTCAACCAATCAATTTCAAACGTTGCATTACCATAATACTTCAAATGTCAACTACAATCCTCTTTCATTATCTAGTAAAGACAACTGTATGTCTAAGAAAGCTTGACAATACTTTAAAAAGCCTTGAATATCATTATTCAGTGTTTTAGAGAGAAAGACCCTGTTTTAGAGTCACAGTAAAGCAGTTAGAAAACCAACTGAAACTAGAATTCTAGTTTTAGAACAATGTAGAGCTGTTCTAGAGGTGTTCTGAAACTAGAACAGAGTTAAAACAGAGCTGTTCTAGAGGTGTTCTGAAACTAGAATTCTAGAATAGAGTTAAAACAGAGCTGTTCTAGAGGTGTTCTGAAACTAGAATTCTAGAACAGAGTTAATACTGAGCTGTTCTAGAGGTGTTCTGAAACTAGAATTCTAGAACATAGTTAAAACTGAGCTGTTCTAGAGGTGTTCTGAAACTAGAATTCTAGAATAGAGTTAAAACAGAGCTTTTGTAGAAGACAGTTTGATCATTCGTAAGGCACTTCTCTGTACCTTCAATATGTCCTGATTCAGTGCAAACAAGCTTGTCAACAACAATATGTACATATCAAGATCAATAACAACAATCACTGATTATTATCATGAAACTCCCCAAATACACTAAGATCCATTTCACCCCATTCTAGTCTTGTTCTGAGGTAAAGAAAAGTTCCTCTCCTTTTTATTGCACATCTTCACCTTTCCTCTGAGAAATGAAAACAGCAAATAAAAGTTGGCTCTTTACTGTAGTAATGACCAGTGGCAGAACTAGTAGACTTCATATTTTACTACTAACCAGTAAAATACACAGGAGGCCTTTCAAACGAATGCTGGCGTCTGGCTTACGGTTTAATATTTTCACAGTATTTTACAAATGTTCCATCCCGAGAATAAATCACTTTCCTACCGACTAAACCAGTAATTCCAGTCCAAACCAGAACGGTCATTCAAAAGCATTATAAAGCATATAAACAGACCTGTCTGGATTTGATTAGAGCTTTGATAAAAAAATATTCAAGCCTGATGCTACCGGAGCCCGATGAGCCCTACATTAAAGACATTTAATGAGCCCTACATTAAAGACATTTAATGAGCCCTACATTAAAGACATTTAATGAGCCCTACATTAAAGACATTTAATGAGCCCTACATTAAAGACATTTAATGAGCCCAAGACCAAAAAATCCCAAAAGATTGTGCCGTTATCCAATACATATATGATATAGGCTACTGCACGACAGAAAAACAGAAAAGCCCATAGATGTAGCTAGCTATATGCTCTGTTGGCTAAATAAATGAAACTAGCTCCAGTAGGCTTTTTGAGTGTGAACTGTATTACTGTACTGTATTATACTGTATTATATGGACTGGAATTACTCACATCGTTCAAACCATGATAAAGCAGGTAGAGAACATGCGGCTAGTATAGGCTAGTGGATTTTATTTTAACTTTGAAATATAATAGGGCCTTTTGTATAATTAGCAAGCTGACAAATACCTTTCATAATATTTCATGCACTGATTTAAAGCAACGATATTCGAGTTACAGGCAGTTTGAAAAAACTCTGCAGCCGCAATAAAAATAGAGATGGGTAAATTAGATACTTATTCAGTCTTTATATTACTGTAGCATAGGCTGCGCCTCAGCAAATGTAGGCCTACCTGTCACATGAAAAAAAGTTACCATGATGAGCTGATAGATCTACACGCCTGTCCCCACCCCGAGACGGGCCCCGCCTGTCCCCACCCCGAGACGGGCCCCGCCTGTCCCCACCCCGAGACGGGCCCCGCCTGTCCCCACCCCGAGCGCTGATTCATTATGCAGAGGCCGTTTAGAAGCCAGATTCAGACAGGGCATATCATTTAACATCATTTATCAGTGTCTCAATGTTATTAATCCTGGGAAAAGGGAGTGGTTTTGGGAGGTAAATCCCGGTAACCGGGTCTGGCTGTACTGTTGGCTGGGCTGGTTACACTGTGTGGTGGTAGTTTGTGCATTATTATAGACATTTATAATTTAAATACTATATAAAATGTCATTTTTCATAGATGTTTATATCATAAATCAGCAAAAACAAATACTGTCATCACCACCACTATAAAGCTTCACAGAGACTATACATGTCTCAAATGGCACCCTATACCCTATATACAAGGGCCCTGGTCATTAGTAGTACACTATATAGGGAATAGGGTATTATTTGGGACACAGGCTACTTTTGGCACAGTTACAGCAGACAGGGCGGAAGTAGTCCCCTAGACCAGGGATCATCAACTAGATTCATACAGGGAGGAAGTAGTCCCCTAAGACCAGGGATCATCAACTAGATTCAGACAGGGAGGAAGTAGTCCCCTAGACCAGGGATCATCAACTAGATTCAGACAGGGAGGAAGTAGTCCCCTAAGACCAGGGATCATCAACTAGATTCAGACAGGGAGGAAGTAGTCCCCTAGACCAGGGATCATCAACTAGATTCAGACAGGGAGGAAGTAGTCCCCTAGACCAGGGATCATCAACTAGATTCAGACAGGGAGGAAGTAGTCCCATAAGACCAGGGATCATCAACTAGATTCATACAGGGAGGAAGTAGTCCCCTAAGACCAGGGATCATCAACTAGATTCAGACAGGGAGGAAGTAGTCCCCTAGACCAGGGATCATCAACTAGATTCAGACAGGGAGGAAGTAGTAGCCAAGGGCCGATTTTTTTCGTGAGCGGATAGTTGGGGCCGGAATATAATTACAAATCATTTGTAGACTGTAATTTCACTGCAACAAGCCCAAACAAACAGATATAATAAATTTGACTAAAACATAATCATTTCAAACGTTGCCTACATTTGTATACAATCACGTGTCTCTCTATTGTGCATGGGAATACTTGGGAACAGATTTCCAAAATAAAAATAACTGGTGTTACAGTTTTTTTATGTCGAACAATAAAAATGAACTATTATTTTGATTATTTTTTTTTAATTGCTCCTCAGAAAACTTGGGGGGGGGGGGTCAAATAAAATCAGTTGGCCGCCAGTTGGGGAACCCAGTCCTAGACACTGGTTTTAGGACTGGTCCTAGATCAGTGGTTAGGTTAGTATCTAATGGTTCAGGTTAGGATTTTAGGAGGGTAATCTGGTCGTAGATCAGTGGTTAGGTTAGTATCTAATGGTTCAGGTTAGGATTCAACTCTACCCGGAGCAACATATGGTGCGTGTCCTATAGTGAGTGTCTTTTGAGCCCTGATAGTACACCATATAGGGAATAGGGTGCCATTTGGGTCACAGACATGGGCAGTAAAGCAGTGGAGACCGTCAGGGAAGGAAAACCAACATTCCAAAGGTCAGAATTCCCATTTTTGGGAAAACCTGTTAGATCCAACTGATGGTGAAGTTCTGGCTGAGATTCAGTCCTAGGTCTGTTACAGTCAACACCTAGAGGGAGGGAGACAAATTGAGAAACAGAGAAATACATTAATAAGAAACTACAGATATCATTTTCTCTAAACATGGGGAGACTCAACTCACACATTTCCTAGGGGGCAAAGGTCAGGATGGATATTGTTATTTATCAGCCTTGTCGGTGAACAAACAAACCCCCAGCTCACACCCATGCGACCCTAAACTGTTCACACACCTTTTGTTGGTGGAAACAAACACAAACACACACACACACACACACACACACACACACACACACACACACACACACCTATACACACCTATTTCAGCCACACTCCTTGCTGATAGGTGTATAAAATCCAGCACACAGCCTTGCAATCTCCATACACAAATATTGGCAGTAGAAAAGACTTACTGAAGAGCTCGGTGACTTTCAACGTGGCACCGTCATAAGATGCCACCTTTCCAACAAGTCAGTCAAATTTCAGCCCTGCTAGAGCTGCCCCGGTCAACTTTAAGTGCTGTTATTGTGAAGTGGAAACATCTAGGAGCAACAAGGGCTCAGCAGAACGGGACCGTCGAGTGCTGAAGCATGTAAAAATCATCTGTCCTCGGCTGCAACACTCACTACCAAGTTCCAAACTGCCTCTGGAAGCAACGTCAGCACAAGAACTGTTTGTCGTGAGCTTTGTGAAATGGGTTTCCATGGCCGAGCAGCCGCACACAAGCCTAAGTTCACCACGCGCAATACCAAGAGTCAGCTGGAGTGGTGTAAAGCTCGCCGCCATTGGACTCTGGAGCAGTGGAAACGTGTTCTCTGGAGTGATGAGTCACGCTTCACCATCTAGCAGTCCGAAGGACGAATCTGGGTTTGGCGGATGCCAGGACAATGCTACCTGCCACCAATGCATAGTGCCAACTGTAAAGTTTGGTGGAGGAAGAATAATGGTCTGGGGCTGTTTTTCATGGTTCAGGCTAGGCCCCTTAGTTCCAGCGAATGGAAATCTCAACGCCCCAGCATAAAATGACATTCTAGATGATTCTGTGCTTCCAACAGTTTGAGGAAGGCCCTTTCCTGTTTCAGCATGACAATGCCCCCCGTGCACAAAGCGAGGTCCATTCAGAAATGGTTTGTCGAGATTGGTGTGAAACAACATGACTAGCCTGTACAGAGCCCTGACCTCAACCCCATCGAACACCTTTGTGATGAATTGGAACGCCGACTGTGAGCCAGGTCTAATCGCCCAACATCAGTGCCCAACCTCACTAATGCTCTTGTGGCTGAATGGAAGCAAGTCCCCGCAGCAATGTTCCAACATCTAGTGGAAAGCCTTCCCAGAAGACTGGAGGCTGGGGGTCTCCCGAGTGGCGGAGCAGTCTAAGGCACTGCATGTGTCGCACTGGGAGACCCATGAGGTGACACACAATTGGCCCAGCGTCGTCCGGGTTAGGGGAGGGTTTGGCCGGCTGGGATGTCCTTGTCCCATCGCGCTCTAGTGACTCCTGTGGCAGGCCACGCTGACATGGTCGCCAGGTGTACGGCGTTTCCTCCGACACATTGGTACGGTTGGCTTCCGGGTTAAGCGACCACTGTGTCAAGAAGCAGTGGGGCTTGTTGGGGTCTTGTTTTGAAGGACGCACGGCTCTCGACCGTCGCCTCTCCCGAGTCCATACGGGAGTTGCAGCGATGGGACAAGACTAACTACCAATTGGATATCACGAAATTGGGGAGAATAAAAGGGGTCAAAGTACAAAAAATTTAACTTAAAAAGAAGAGTGGAGGCTGTTATAGTAGCAAAGGGGGGGACCACCTAAATATTAATGCCCATGATTTTGAAATGAGATGTTGGACAGCAGGTGTCCACATACTTTTGATCATGTAGTGTATATTTTTTAGGTCTAAGGTTATGTCTACCCAGTTTACCATGTCTTAAGTGTGTTCAAATAATACCTGTTGACTTAACAACATCAATGGTGTATTTGGGAAGGTAAGTTGGAATAAGCAGCTATCTATCTAACGTGGGCTAGTAGTAGATCAACTGGAGATTCCTGACAGGTTATAAACAGCTGTATCGTGGGCTAGAAGTAGATCAACTGGAGATTCCTGACAGGTTATAAACAGCTGTATCGTGGGCTAGAAGTAGATCAACTGGAGATTCCTGACAGGTTATAAACAGCTGTATCGTGGGCTAGAAGTAGATCAACTGGAGATTCCTGACAGGTTATAAACAGCTGTATCGTGGGCTAGAAGTAGATCAACTGGAGATTCCTGACAGGTTATAAACAGCTGTAACGTGGGCTAGAAGTAGATCAACTGGAGATTCCTGACAGGTTATAAACAGCTGTCTAAGGTCAGTCAGTGAATGACATGAGAGAACTGTCCATGCAGCAGCACCACTACCACATTTACACATGGCACCTTGTGCTTCCTACTATTACAACTCTCAACAGCATTCAATTGAAAGCCCGACTACATTCCTTAGTTTTTTTATCCTCTTCTTCGTGATAGCCAAATTGGTAGTTAGCCTTGTCCCATCACTGCAACTCTCGTAAGGACTCGGGAGAGGCGAAGGTCGAGAAGCATGCGTCCTCCAAAACATGACCCCGCCAAGCCACACTGCTTCTTGACACAGTCGGAAGAAACAATGTACCAGCTGACAACCGAAGTCAGCGTGCACTGCGCCCGGCCCCCCACAAGGAGTCGCTAGAGCGCGATGAGACAAGGACATCCCAGCCGGACAAACCCTCCCCTAACCCGGACGACGCTGGTCTCCCGGTCACGGCTGACTGCGACACAGCCCGGGATCGAACCCGGATCAGAGGTGACGCCTCTAGCACTGATCAGTGCCTTAGACCACTGCGCCACTCGGGAGGTACATACATTCCTTTAAAAAAATGTTTTATTGTGAGTACGGCTGCTCTAAAACATTATCTGAACTTTATAAAATGTTTTATTGTGAGTACGGCTGCTCTAAAACATTATCTGAACTTTATAAAATGTTTTATTGTGAGTACGGCTGCTCTAAAACATTATCTGAACTTTATAAAATGTTTTATTGTGAGTACGGCTGCTCTAAAACATTATCTGAACTTTATAAAACACTTAACCTGACTCCTGACACCAAGCCTCACCTGATTGGCTCTGTAGGTGAATGCAGCATCCTGGGAGTTGACCGTGACCGTGGTAGGCTCCACCTTCACGCCATAGAAGGAGGCTGTTTCCACGGTGATGTAGGAAGCCTCCACGTGGTCGTGCAGCACCTCCGATGTCATCGTGTTCTAGAACACAATAGGAAGAGAAGAAGGCTATAGCGTTAGTAGTGGTAGAACCAGCTGTCACGGCTATAGCGTTAGTAGTGGTAGAACCAGCTGTCACGGCTATAGCGTTAGTAGTGGTAGAACCAGCTGTCACGGCTATAGCGTTAGTAGTGGTAGAACCAGCTGTCACGGCTATAGCGTTAGTAGTGGTAGAACCAGCTGTCACGGCTATAGCGTTAGTAGTGGTAGAACCAGCTGTCACGGCTATAGCGTTAGTAGTGGTAGAACCAGCTGTCACGGCTATAGCGTTAGTAGTGGTAGAACCAGCTGTCACGGCTATAGCGTTAGTAGTGGTAGAACCAGCTGTCACGGCTATAGCGTTAGTAGTGGTAGAACCAGCTGTCACGGCTATAGCGTTAGTAGTGGTAGAACCAGCTGTCACGGCTATAGCGTTAGTAGTGGTAGAACCATTCTTTGACGACAGTAGTCACTGTGTACAGTAGTTTATCAAGTGGTTGTGTTGTATTATGGTTGTGTAGTGGTCGGAGCGTACCTTCACCACAGTGAACACTATGTGACGTACTGGTCTGTAGTGGTCGGAGCGTACCTTCACCACAGTGAACACTATGTGAGCGTACTGGTCTGTAGTGGTCGGAGCGTACCTTCACCACAGTGAACACTATGTGACGTACTGGTCTGTAGTGGTCGGAGCGTACCTTCACCACAGTGAACACTATGTGAGCGTACTGGTCAGTCTCCAAGGTGTCGATGGTCTCTCCGTCGTCCCAGAACAGCTCTCCTCCGGCCGAGCCGTCTTCAGACAGACTGGACACGAGGTGGAGCGGCTGACCACTGCTCACAAACAGGGTTGTGTTGGGACGCTACAAAGGGAGCGACACGCACAGACACAGGGAGCGACACAGGGAGCGACACGCAGACACAGGGAGCGACACGCAGACACAGGGAGCGACACGCAGACACAGGGAGCGACACGCACAGAGACACACAGACACGGAGCGACACACAGAGAACGAAAGAGAGAGAAAGAGGAATAGAGACATACACAGTGATTTATTATTTCGATATAGATGCCTGACCATCCACTTTGTGACATCTTCTTATTAATCCTCTAGAAACTCTGTCATAATAATTCTGATTTAACCTTTATTTAACTAGGCAAGTCAGTTAAGAACAAATTCTTATTTACAATGACAGCCTACCCCAGGCCAAACCCTAATGACGCTGGGCCAATTGTGCGCCGCCCTATGGGGCTACCAATCACAGCCGGTTGTGATACAGCCTGGTATCGAACCAGGGTCTGTAGTGACGCCTCTAGCACTGATAGACCGCTGCGCCTCCTCGGGAGCCCCAATAATATGGATGATCCAGCTACTTGACGACCTATTGTCTGTTTACCTGTGTAGGTATGACAGCTCCTTCTCTCAGGTGAAGGTTGATATGCTCTAGAGGAGCCTTCAGCCTCAACTCTTCTCCTTTACTACGGATAGAATCACCCTGACAGAGGACACACACAGAGACAGAGAGGGAGACCGAGGGAGAGAGGAGAGAGAGCAGACAGAGGAAAGAGAGAGAGGGAGATTCAATATTCAGCATGTGAATTATACACTGAACAAAACATTAAGAACACCTGCTCTTTCCATGACATGGACTGACCAGGTGAATCCAGGTGAAAGCTATGATCCCTTATTGATGTCACTTGTTAAATCCACTTCAATCAGTGTAGATGAAGGGGAGGAGACAGGTTAAAGAAGGATTTTTAAGCCTTGAGACAGTTGAGAATGTGTGCCATTCAGAGGGTGAATGGACAAGACAAAATATTTAAGTGCCTTTGAACGGGGTATGGTAGTAGGTGCACCGGTTTTTGTCAAGAACTGCAACGCTGCTGGGTTTTTCCCTGCGCAACAGTTTCCTGTGTGTATCAAGAATGGTCCACCACCCAAAGGACATCAAGCCAACTTGACACAACTGTGGGAAGCATTGGAGTCAAAAGTGGACCAGCATCCCTGTGGAACGCTTTCGACACCTTGTAGAGTCCATGCCCGACAAATCGAGGCTTTTCTGAGGGCAAAAGGGAGCTGTAACTCAATATCAGGAAGGTGTTCCTAATGCTTTGTCCACTCAGTGTAAGTGCCATTGTCCAGCATAAAACAAAAGCCTTGTAACTACCATCACATTCTGTTGTCATTAACCAGAATTCCTACTAGTTGTGTCCTGTGTGGTCCAGTGGTTCCAGCTGGTTGGAATCCCGCCCACTGCCCTTAGACTCCACCTCCCAATCATCTGGTACATTTTAGTCCTTCATTTAAATAAAACGTATCCACTTACAGTAGTGAGTACACATAGTTCTCATACTGGTCCGCCATGGGAATCAAACCCACAACCCTGCGGTTGCAAGCACCATCCACTACCAACTGAGCCCCACGGGACAATCTTTATCCAACACTTTACCATCTAAACAATACAGCTGGAAATATAGAAATACGAAGGGAGTGAGACTGTCCCCAGTCCTAAAAAATACCCTCATTATCTTTAACTAATAATTACTGTAGCTGTGTTCTTACCGTATAGTAGAGGTACCAGAGTCCTGGGGTTAGGGTTATTAAGGGTTATGTATAGTTAATATATATAGCTGGGTTCTTACCGTGTAGTAGTGGTACCAGAGTCCTGGGGTTAGGGTTATTAAGGGTTATGTATAGTTAATATATATAGCTGGGTTCTTAGCGTGTAGTAGTGGTACCAGAGTCCTGGGGTTAGGGTTATTAAGGGTGATGTATAGTTAATATATATAGCTGTGTTCTTACCGTGTAGTAGAGGTACCAGAGTCCTGGGGTTAGGGTTATTAAGGGTTATGTATAGTTAATATATATAGCTGGGTTCTTACCGTGTAGTAGAGGTACCAGAGTCCTGGGGTTAGGGTTATTAAGGGTGATGTATAGTTAATATATATAGCTGGGTTCTTACCGTGTAGTAGTCGTACCAGAGTCCTGGGGTTAGGGTTATTAAGGGTTATGTATAGTTAATATATATAGCTGTGTTCTTAGCGTGTAGTAGTCGTACCAGAGTCCTGGGGTTAGGGTTATTAAGGGTTATGTATAGTTAATATATATAGCTGTGTTCTTACCGTATAGTAGAGGTACCAGAGTCCTGGGGTTAGGGTTATTAAGGGTTATGTATAGTTAATATATATAGCTGTGTTCTTATCGTATAGTAGAGGTACCAGAGTCCTGGGGTTAGGGTTATGTATAGTTAATATATATAGCTGGGTTCTTACCGTGTAGTAGAGGTACCAGAGTCCTGGGGTTAGGGTTATTAAGGGTTATGTATAGTTAATATATATAGCTGTGTTCTTACCGTGTAGTAGAGGTACCAGAGTCCTGGGGTTAGGGTTATTAAGGGTGATGTATAGTTAATATATATAGCTGTGTTCTTACCGTGTAGTAGAGGTACCAGAGTCCTGGGGTTAGGGTTATTAAGGGTTATGTATAGTTAATATATATAGCTGTGTTCTTATCGTATAGTAGAGGTACCAGAGTCCTGGGGTTAGGGTTATTAAGGGTTATGTATAGTTAATATATATAGCTGGGTTCTTACCGTGTAGTAGAGGTACCAGAGTCCTGGGGTTAGGGTTATTAAGGGTTATGTATAGTTAATATATATATAGCTGTGTTCTTACCGTGTAGTAGAGGTACCAGAGTCCTGGGGTTAGGGTTATTAAGGGTTATGTATAGTTAATATATATATATATA